>NW_026059668.1:0-41096 GCF_023721935.1 Panthera uncia | reverse complement strand
GACAAGGAGATGGAGGCTGGGAGTTCCCAGGGGGACACAGCTGGAGACACACATATGTCCACGGAGTCTGACAGGGAGATGGTGATGACATAGCAACAATATGCAACACCAAGACATTGGACCACGTGGCCACACATGATCTTTACCCTTGACAGTCAGCGTGGCTGATGTCATCTCCTGCCCGCACACACATGAGTACTCCCCGGCATCCACCACAGCCAGGCCACGGATCTCCAGCTCACACACGTTTCCTTCCTGCCTCAGGCTGACTCTGTCCCCAGCTCTGAGGGTCTCAGACCCCTTCCTCCACTCCACGGGGGCCACCTTGCTTAACTCACAGCACAGCTTTGCTGTGGCCCCTTCCGTGGCCTCTTCCTTCTTCAGGCTCTTTGTGAACTTGACAGGCAGGCCTGGGGATGGTCAGAAAGACACAGACATGATCACTGTCTGAGCACTTAGACAAGACACGACATGAACAGCGAAGGTAACACACAAATCCAACTGGGCATGGGCTAAATGCTAGGTGTGCTAAATGTGCTGTGTGTTGTGGTTTCCCTCAGCCCAGCCTGTGCACAATGTGGCTGTGGCCTCTTCTGTGGCTCCTCAGGCCTCATACTTTTTATGACTCTGGCCAGCATGTTTGGGAAACAGCCAAGAAGCAGGGAGCTCAGTAGGCTCTCTGGGCACTTGTGTCCAAGATGGTACCCACACAAGGATCCCACAACTGCAGAGGGCCATGGGGCTTATGAGATACACATGCACCAACAGGAGGGGGCAAATGGCCTTGCACAAACAAGGGGCACAAGGACTGACACCAACAGCAGGACATGTGCTGGATAACAATAAGGATCCAGGAGACCCTGAAACCACAGTTGAATAGAGACAAATGCCCACGAGTCCTACACAGAAGATGGTGATATGGTCACAATGTGCCCACATCGAGCCACTGGTCCACATGGTCACAAATGGTTTTTACCCCTGACAGCGTGGCTGAAATTCTTTCCTGTCCACACACACACAAGTACTCCCCGGTGTCTGCTAAGGCCAGGTCACAGATCTCCAGCTCACACACCATCCCATCCTGTCTCAGGCTCACTCTGTCCCTCGCTCTGAGGGTCTTGGGCCCCTTCCTCCACTCCACGGGGACCGCCTTACTCAGCTCACAGTGCATAATGGCTGTAGCCCCTTAGGTGGCCTCTTCCTTCCTCAGGGTCTTTGTGAACTTGGCGGGCAGGGCTGGGGAGAGCCAAGGAGGACTCCAGGCTCTCTTGGGGACTCTATGTCCAGGACAAGACACCCACAAGCACCACACAAACTGCCCAGGGACACAACACGAATGAGTGAATGGAGCACAGAGTGGGTGAGGAAACAGTCCAGGAGAGGCAAACACAAGCCTGGACACAGATACCAGAACAAATACTTGACAAGGAGATGGAGGCTTGGAGTTCCCAGGGGGACACAGCTGGAGACACACAGATGCCCACAGTCTGACAGGGAGAAGGTGGCAATAATGGACAACATGCAGACACCAAGACACTGGCCCACGTGGCCACACATGATCTTTACCCCTGACAGTCAGCATGGCCGATGTCCTCTCCTGCCCGCACACACATGAGTACTCCCCAGCATCCTCCATGGCCAGACCACGGATCTCCAGCTCACACATGTTTCCGTCCTGCCTCAGGCTGACTCTGTCCCCAGCTCTGAGGGTCGCGGACCCCTTCCTCCACTCTACAGGGGATGCCTTGCTTAACTCACAGTGTAGCTTTGCTGTGGCCCCTTCTGTGACCTCTTCCTTTCTCAGGCTCTTTGTGAACTTGGCGGGCACAGCTGGGGATGGTCAGAAAGACACAGACACAGTCACGATCTCTGAGCACATGGACGAGACAGGACACAAGCAACACAGAAAAGACAAAGAAATGGACACAGGCCATGTGCTAAGTGTGTTGAGCACACACTGTGGGTTGTGGTTTCCCTCAGGCTGTCCTGTGCACAGTATGGCCATGGCCTCTTTGGTTGCTCCTCAAGCTTCATAATGTGTATGATTCTGGCTAGCACAGCTGGCGAGTCAGACACAGGACAGAGGATTGGTGAGGGCCGGACACAATAGCACAGAGGACAAGACAGAGTCCCATGGGACAACAGGACCAGCAGTGACCAAGGAGTGGGTAAGTGACTGGGATGCTGTCTTCCGGTGGTTCACACAAAAGCCCAGGAAGGGGAGAGATTCGATGGAGTAACAAGGGAGGTGACACCAGAGAATGTGAGAGAGAAAGAACGTGAAAACAGAATGAGTGCAGATGGATGTCATGAAGTCAACTGGACACCAGATCACAGCTCTGCTTGGCTGCATGTGGTCTTTACCCCTGATGGTCAGCATGGCCGACGTCCTCTCCTGCCCACACATGCATGAGTACTCTCCAGCATCTGCCACGGCCAGGCCACAGATCTTCAGCTCACACATGGTCCCATCCTGCCTCAGGCTCACTCTGTCTCCAGCTCTGAGGGTCTTGGACCCCTTCCTCCACTGCACAGGGGCTGCCTTGCTCAGCTCACAGTCCAGTGTGGCTGTGTCCCCTTCCATGGCTTCCTGGGTCTTCAGATTTTGGATGAACTGAGCAGGCAGTGCTGTGGAGGGTCAGATGGATAGAAGTCATCAATCCCTCTGGAGGATTTGGGGCATGACGTGAACATTCAGGATCAACAAAGCAGAAGTATGGAGGAGGACAGGCAGATCAGCTCATGTTCGACTGCAATGGCCTCTGGCATCTTGCCCTGAGGGGCATTTTACCCAGGGACTGCCTCTTTCCAGGTGTCATATCTTCTCAATATCCTCATACCCCGACCTTTCGTACTAGCCCAGCTCTGGCCTCACCGGCACTGAGCTTGAAGCCAGGCTCCTCCCACTCACACATGACATTATGTCTCTTTCATGGAAGAATGCCCATGAGGCACCTCGTGGCCATGACATTCACTGCTCCACTGCTGCTTCTCACCCCATGTTTCCCAGCCAAAGCAGGGCATCCGTCTCTTGCTGCCCACACCTGGGCTCATTGCACACTATCCCCACCCACACTAGGCCCTCTCTGCTCCACCTCACATGTTCTTGTCCAGACTCCACCAGACACTCACTCTCCTGCTCAGATTTCCAAGACTATGATGGATGCAGCCATGGCCTTTTAACCACCCCCCTGGGCCCTTGTCACCTGAATTCCAACTGTAGGCACAATTAGGTCCAAAAGTTATAGGTGACCAGTGTCCACCCTAGTCACACCATGTTGTGGGGTGACCTCCGTACCCCAAATTCATGTCAAGGCCCCAGGGGGCCTCAGAACAGGGCTGGAGATGGAGTCTTTAAAGAGGTGGTTAAGGTAAAAGGGGGTCACTAGGGTGGGCCCTGATCTTATATGACTGGATCCCTATCAGAAGAGGACATTGGGACACACACACACACACACACACACACAGAGGGACAGCTACGTGAAGACACAGGACATGAGAAGGCAGTCATCTGCAAGCCAATGAGAGGACTCTGGAGGAACCAGCCCTGTCCTGACTGGATCCCAGACTCCAGCCTCCAGGACTGGGAGACTACACGTTTTCAATGTCAAGGCCACTTCTCTATATCTCAGTCATGCCTGTTTTGATAGCAGGAGCATTTCCTGCCATAACAAAGACCTCAAGTTCTAGAACCAGCTTTGGAACTGATGTTGAGTGAAGGCTGGGTTTTGACAGACAGCCGGATAGATCTAGATTGCCTGGAGTAGATCATGGGAGCAGGGGTCAGTATAGGCATTACGGCACTTCTGGTGAGGCCCAAATCAGCAATGAGAAACAGCTGACTGGACACTTGCAGGAAAAGTAGTATCTGTAGGAAGTAGCAAGGAACCTGGATGAATTCTGCCCAGTCTGTGGGTAGATGAATTCTGCCCAGAATCTGTGGAAGGTGGGCCTTGTGAGCAGTGAACTTGCACTGGTTAGCTGAGAGATCTCCAAGAAGAGAGTTGAGGGAGCAGCCTGATTTCTTCTCACTCCTTGTGGTGAAACACAGGTAAGAGCAGGGCAGAAGCCGGGAACAGAGATGGGGTTGCCCAGGCAGGGTGTGCGGAAGGCTGGTCTGATGAGCCACACTCCTGAGAGCTGCATGGGAGACCAACAAAGTTTTGGAGAGCATGCAGAAATGCTACAGCCACGCCTGAATCAGAGAGGCGAAGGCTGAAATGGAGGAAACCATCAGACTTCCAGGGGTCCTATGGGATGCACCCATGGAGCTGCCCAGCTGTGGACACGTATCACTCGTCAAGAAGAGCAAAGGAGGAAAGCAAGGGAAATTCAGAGGCTGCAGGGCCGCCACAGCATGGAATCCACAGGCCAGGCCACATCTACCCACAGCCCATGGCACCACTTGTGGGCCCAGAGGACAGAGCATTGAGCCAGAGGCTCCTTGTCCAGCCTTAAAATCCAGGAGTCTTTCCTGCCCAGTGTCGTGCCTCCAGGGACCAGGGACCTCTTCCCTCATTTCCGTTTCTCCCCTTCAGAACAGGAATGCGTATCTGGTACATGTCCTGCGGCTGCGTTTGGGAGGTGTGCAGTCTGACCTCGCAGGTTCACAGCTGAGAGGAAGCCACCTTGAGTGTCACCCAAACCTGGTGCACATGCTTCCATCACACTCTGGATTCTGTGGTGACACTGGACTCAGGTAAGGCTTTGGAGCCTTGGGGACAGGGTGTGCATATGCTGCACGTGGGAAGGACATGCATTTCCAGGGATGTAAGAGGGCAGAGTGTCACGCACAGACTTGTCCCACCAGAAAATTGTATCCTGGAGTTGTGCCCCTGAGACCTCAGAATATGAGCACATATGGAAATATGATTACCTTTCAGAGGGGTAATTAGGGTAAAGAAAGTCACTGGGCGGGTCATTATCTAATCATGCTGGCATCCTAACAAGAGGGGATCAGGACACAAATAAAGGGACAGCCACGTGAGGACATGGGAGGAGACAATGTGTACACTCTAAGGACGGATGCTGCTGGGTCCCAACACCTGGATTCAGACTTCCAGCCACTACGAGTGTGGGACCCGTGACAGTGTTTGTCCTGCAGCCCAAGCCAAGTGGGACAGAGCCCTTCAGAGGGCAATCAAACCCTGTCACCAGACAAAGGAGGGCCTGGCCTGTCTGGCCACCTTATCTCTGAACACCCCAATGCTGCCCTCAGTCCTCCTCCACACATCCGTCATGTGTGTGACATGCTCCCAGCCCCACAGCTGGTCCCAGGATGCGTGCCCATCCACAGCCCAATCACAGGCCAGGAGCCCCGGGCCATTCTGCTGGACTGTGATGCCCATCTGTACATGTTTGCCTGGGGGTCCCTGTACCATCCACCCCGGGGCCTGGACAGGACTGACCAGTGTGTTCTTAGTGTGAGACTGTGGGATGCTCCACATGGCTATTGTGTGGTCCTGGAGAGACAGCAACATTGAGAGACACAGGGGAGCAAAGACCAAGAGGCAGGGGGAAGTCACTCAGATGGCCACACACAGTCTTTACCTCTGACGGTCAGTGTGGCTGATGTTCTCTCCTGCTCACACACACATGAGTACTCCCCAGCATCATCCATGGTCAGGCCACGGATCTCCAGCTCACACATGGTCCCGTCCTGCCTCAAGCTGATTCTGTCCCCAGCTCTGAGGGTCTTGGGCCCCTTCCTCCACTCCACAGGGGCCTCCTTGCTCAGCTCACAGTGCAGAGTGGCCGTGGCCCCTTCTGTGGCCTCTTCCTTCCTCAGGCTCTTTGTGAACTTGGCGGGCAGGGCTGGGGAGAGCCAAGGATCAGGAGGACTCCAGACTGTCTCAGGGACTCTATGTCCAGGACAAGACACCCACAAGCACCACACAAACTGCCCAGGACCACAGCATGAATGAGTGAACGGAGCACAGGGTGGATAGGAGGCAAATGACCCAGGAAAGACAGACACAAGCCCAGACACAAACATCAGGACAAATACTGGATGGGGAGATGAAGGCTAGAGTCCCCAGGAGGACACAGCTGGAGAGGCACAGATGCCCACGGAGTCTGACAGGGAGAAGATGGTGACATAGTCACAGTGTGCAGACACCAAGCCACAGGGCCACATGACTACATGCAATCTTTACCTCTGACAGTCAGTGTGGCCAATGTCCTCTCCTGCCCACACACACACGAGTACTCCCCAGCATCCTCCATGGTCAGGCCATGGATCTCCAGCTCACACACGGTCTTGTCCTGCCTCAGGCTGACTCTGTCCCCAGCTCTGAGGGTCTCAGACCCCTTCTTCCACTCCACGGGGGCCACCTTGCTTAACTCACAGCGCAGCTTTGCTGTGGCCCCTTCTGTGGCCTCTTCCTTCCTCAGGCTCTTTGTGAACTTGGCGGGCAGGGCTGGGGAGGAACAAGGTGACACAGAGAGCATCAGACCAAGTAACTTAAGAAGTCAGGATGTGGACACTCAACAATGAAATGCATCCTGGATCAAATAGGAAATCAAAGAATGGACACATGGACACATGGGTGGATCACAGTGTGTGGGGGCTGGGCAGCAGGGAGACAGAGGAGCTGGCATCCACAGTGGACCTCAGGACATGGACACATGCATGGGAATGGTCATAGTGCCCACAGAACAGATAGACATAGTGGCCAACGGGGACATCTGCCAGCATCTTCCATGGTCAATCCTGTCTCAGACTGTACCTGATGCTAGATTCAAGGTCCCAGGTCCCTCATCCACCTCACATACCCCAGGCTGCCCTGCTTGGACCACATCATGGCCGCAGCCTCTGACAGCTGCTCCCAGACTAGAGGGCACCCATGCTCCATGAGGTCACCCAGTGCTCCTATGGCAAAGATGCTATGTTCGTCCACACAGTTCAAGCACCATAGGGGCCCGGGTGCTCCTAGGATACCCTCGGGATGTGGGGAGTGGCCTCATCCTACCTTGTCTCATCTGCTTCCCTGCAGGAAGTGACCAGGCCCCCATAAGGGCCCCTGAGGACCCTGGTCCCATCAGGGAGCCACCAGCCACACCATGGCAGGGCCTGTACTGAGCCCCTATTCCCAAGGGTCTCGGGCCCCTCGCACCACTGCACAAGTTCCTCCCAGAGCCTGCTCAGGCCCCAGGACCTTGGTGTAGGGGTTGTCAGGCCTGAGAGGAGCAGACAGACGCACAGAGAGCAAATGAGAAATGGCCACAGATATCAACCTGGCAACACAGCTGCCTTTTGGAGGCAGGGCCTCGGGGACAGCAGGCAGGATGACCCATGGCAGGCAGCTCCACTGCATAGGGACTCCCACCTGCCCCTCACAGGGCCTGTCATCCCTAACCCCTGGACCAGCCCTCCTGTCCTGCCCTGCATCCTGAATCCCACCATGTCTGAGATGCCCCACTCCCAAAAGACCTCCTGCCAATGCTGTGAGCATACCTACCCACCTGTCAGCATAAGACCTGGACCCCACCTCCACATGGATGTCCCCCTGTCTCCCTGGGCATGGCACACATGACCTTCCCCTCCGTCACCCGCAACATTCCATCCATACCCACTGTCACCTCCACACCTGCCTCACCTCACCTCCATACCTGCCTCACCTCATGTCCACACCCACTTCACCTTCCTGACCACCTTACCTCACATTACCTTACCTCATCCACCTCGCCTCATCTCCACACCCACCTTACCTCACCTCCACATACACTTCACCTCTCCACACCCACCTCACCTTCCTCACCCACCTCATCTCACTTTCCACACTCACCCACCTCACCTCCATATCCACCTCACCTGACCTCATCCACCTCAATTCACCTTCCTCACCCACCTCACCCCCACACCTGCCTCACCTCATGTCCACACCTACCTCACCTTCTTGATCTACCTTACCTCACATCACCTCACCTCATCCATCTCACCTCACCTCCACACCACCTCACTTGTACAATCACCTCACCTCACCTCATTTTTCTCATTCACCTCACCTCAACACCCTTCACCTTCACACCCATCCATCCACCTTACCTCAACACCCATCTAATCTCACTTCCACACCTATCACCTCACTTCACTTTATCTCTGCATCTACACCCAGACTTCATGTCACCTCAACTCAACTCACCCCCCCACACACAGACCTCCCCTCAACTCACGCTACACACCCAATATAGCCTCACTTCACTTCACACACTTTCTACATAAACTCACCTCACTCACCCTCCACACCCACCTCACATGATTCACCTCATAGTCTACATCTACCTCACCACATCTTACCTCCAAACCCAACTCATCTCACCTCACCCCACCTCACTCTGCACACCTTGACCTTGCCTCCATCCACCCTCCACATCCACACTTCACCCCCCCACACACAGCTCTTCCATGTCCCTGCATGTGTTTCCTGGCTCCCCTCCTCAGTCAGCCTCTCAGTATCGCTGCGTTGAGTGCCAAGCTTCGATCTAGTTCCTAGCTCCTCTGTGGCACGTTCCCTCCAGAGAGCTCATGAAGTCTGTAATCCTCAGTTGTAGTGTAGGATGCCCCCCATTTCTCCCTGAGATGTAACCCCCTGAGGGCAGAAAGAACCTTATTCTCTGCAGTTTATTTGGGATGAGCCTCACACAAGCAGATGCTAGAGACTCATGCTGCAGGATGCAGGAGACAGAGGCAGAGAGGCAGAAGGACCCTATGGCAACCAGGGCAGAACAACAGGACATGACACAGCTTTTTGAGACATGGAGACACTGCTCCACATGACCACACAAAGTCCTCACCCCTGACAGTCAGTGTGGCCGACGTCCTCTCCTGCCCGCACACACATGAGTATTCCCCAGCGTCCACCACAGCCAGGTCACAGATCTCCAGCTCACACATGGTCCCATCCTGTCTCAGGCTGACTCTGCCCCCAGCTCTAAGGGTCTCAGACCCTTTCCTCCACTCCACAGGGGCCTCCTTGCTCAGCTCACAGTGCAGAGTGGCTGTGGCCCCTTCCGTGGCATCCTTGCTTCTCAGTCTCCCTATGAACTCAGCAGGCAGGGCTGGGAAGAGTCAGACATAGAAGATCATATTCTCTGGAGATTTTGGGGGGTGGTGGTACATGACGGGACAGATGACAAGACAGACTTCTACAGAACAACAGGACCAGCAGTGAGCAAGGAGTGGTAAGTGGCTGGGATACTGGCTTCTCACAGTTCATACAACAGCCCAGGAAGGGGAGAGATTCCACAGAGTAACGGGTGGAGGGTGACACCAGAGAATGTGGGAGAGAAAGAACATGAACATGGAATGAGAGCAGATGGACATCACAAAGTCAACTGGACACCAAATCACGACTGCTTGGCCACACGTGGTCTTTACCCCTAACAGTCATCATGGCTGAAGTCCTCTCCTGCCCACACACACACGAGTACTCCCCAGCATCTGCCACGGCCAGGCCACGGATCTCCAGCTCACACATGGTCCCGTCCTGCCTCAGGCTGACTCTGTCCCCGGCTCTCAGGGTCTCAGACCCCTTCCTCCACTCCACGGGAGCCTCCTTGCTCAGCTCACAGCGCAGCGTGGCTGTGGCCCCTTCTGAAGCCTCCTTGCTTCTCAGTCTCCCTATGAACTCAGCAGGCAGGGCTACAACAGGGCCCAACAGGGAATGTCACCTTTGACCTCCCACAGGGATGAAAGGAGCATGTGGGCAAGGCAGGCACGGATGCTTACCCTTCACTGTGAGCATGGCCAAGGTCATCTGGTCCCCGAAGTGGCAGGAGTACTGCCCAGTGTCCTGGGGCCGCAGGTCCCGGACCACCAGCTCCAGTACTGCGCCCTCCTGACGCAGGCTGTACTTGCCTCCGGGCCGCAGAACCTCATCTCCACGGCGCCACTCCACAGGCGCAGCCATGGATGACAGCACACAGCGCAGTGTGGCAGCTCCACCCTCCGGCACCTCCAGGTCCTTCAGCCCCTCACGGAACCGCACCGGCCGTGCTGCAAGCAGGCACAGGCTTGGCTCGACCCCTCCATCCTGCACCCCAGCTGAGGGCCCCTGGGGTTGGGGACAGCTGAGGACACAGCAGCCAGAGGGCTCAGGCAGGCCCACCTCGCCCTTTCTACACTGGGGGTTACGGGCAGCGAACTCCAAAACTCTGTCCTCCGGCGGGGGGGGGGGGGGGGAGGCGGGGGCAAACGGTTGGGAAGAGAACTGTGTCCCCCACCCCGATTCATATGCTGGAGCCCCAACCCCCAGAACCTCAGGATGTGACTGTGTTTGGAGATGGAGTCTTTACAGAGGTGATTTTGGTAACCTGAGGTCATTGGGATGGGCCGAATCCCACGTATCTGAGCGATCACATAGGAGCTGAGGACACAGACAGAGAACAAAGCCAGGACATAGGCAGGGGGCGGTGTGTGCAAGCCAAGGAGAGAGGCCTCAGTGGGGAAACAGCCCCGCCCACACCTGCATCTCAGACTTTCCCCTCCAGGACTGGGACACAGTAAATGTCCATGGTTTAGCTGGTCTGTGGATCCATGGTATTTGTCATGTGGCCTATGCTGAGACACTTGGAGATGAACCAAGCCAGGAGGAGGGGACACAGAGATGTCAGAAAACAAGACATAGGAATGAAGCAAGTCAGACACTGCTGGTCAGGAAACACAGGTGGAAGATGGTCAACTCTACCAAAGCAGCAGACACCTGGACATGCACAGGGGGGGCCACAGGCTCCCCCCACACAGAGAGTAGGACATGAGCCCAGGAACTCACCGTGGACCCTGACAATGGAGCTGCTCCAGGAGCCCCCGGCCTCACACTTGTAGCGCCCACCGTCCTGCACAGTGGTGCCCTTGATGACCAGCTGGGCCCGGTGGCCCTCCTGGCTCAGCTGGCACCGGGCTGATGGCCGCAGGGTCTTTCCATCCTTGGTCCAGCACACGGGGCTGTCTGGGGCGGTAGTCTCACAGACTAAGGTCAGATCCTCCCCCTCTGTGACCGTGGCATCCGTGAGCTCCCGGGAGAAGACACTTGGCTTTTCTGGAGGTGCAGAGGAAAACTCAGGACGTGTGGGCCCCTGCCCCATGAGGCTGGGGTCACAAATGGGCTGCCGGGGATACAGAGCAGGCCTGGCATGGCCCAGCCCACACTTTGGAGACTGAGGGATCAGCTCTGCATACCACATGCCGCAATCACCTTCAAAGAGCCCCACCTCCCCGGGATCTGTGGGCCGGGCACCTTGTCTGTGAGCCCCAGGACCATGCTCTGCACACAGCCAAGATCTGCCTTCTACAAGGCTGCACCCTCAGCCTTATGGACCAGGCCCCATGCCGGCACTGGGCACACAGCCCACCTGTGACCCGAAGGGTGGCTGAGGTCCGCTGGTCCCCTGCCTCAAAGTGGATGGTGCCTGAGTCCTTGAGCGCCAGCTGCCGCAGGGTCAGCACGTGGTAGCCACCTGGCTGAACCTCAATCTCATTGAGCTCATTCGGGTGCAGGGGCGTCTTGTCCAGGAACCAGTGGACAGGCTCGTAGTCGGCAGGGGAGATGCGACAAGAGAAGGTGGCCGAGGAGCCCTCACGCACCTCCATGTCCTCCAGATCCTCCGTGATGAGCACTTTCCGGCCTGCAGGGCACAGACCAGCAAGTCACGGTCCCTTGCAGCCAGCTGCCAAGGGAAAGGGGCACTCCCCAAGACTGGGGGTGGGCTCACAGCTGGACTGAGTAAGGCTCAGAATGATGAAACCCAGAGCACAGCAAATGTATCAGAGCTCAACTGTTCACACGTGCGAGTTTTGGCTCCACTGATGAACCCCAAGCCCACTTCTGGGGTCCTTCTCAGAGCACATGGGGTGGGTCAGAGCGAGCCCCCCTCTCCCCAAACTCTTCTCCACACCTGCCTACGTCCATCCCCAAGGTCACAGAATGCAATTAAATCATGGATTAAAAGAAGAAATAGGAGGGCCCCTGGGTGACTCAGTCAGTTAAGCATCCAACCTTGGCTCAGGACATGATCTCACAGCTCCTGGGTTCAAACCTCATGTCTGTGCTGACAGCTCAGAGCCTGTAGCCTGTTTCGGATTCTGTGTCTCCCTCTCTCTCTGCCCCTACCCCATTCATGCTCGCTCGCTCTCTCTCAAAAATGAATAAACATTAAAAAATATTTTTAAAAAAAGAAGAAGTAGGACTGTGAAAACAGTTGTGGCTGTTGCCACACTTTTACTCCTCGCACCTGGAGGCATCCCCAGGCCATACTCCCTGCAGAGCCCCGATGTGGGGGCCAGGCACATTCCAGCACACAGGTTCCGAGCAAACAACTGCGTGAATTCATGAGGACACGTGTTCTTTCACACTGTGTCCCTTTAGTAGGACCTCAGAGACAATACCACCCAGGGCCAAGCTCCCAGGGATGGGGAAACTGAGGCTGGTCCCTGACAGCCTCCAAGCCCACTTTGAACAAAGCTTACTCCCAACCACACCCCCGGCCAGCATGGCACCGGGCCCCACCTAGCACCAGGAGCCGGGCCTGGGAACAGGCCTGGCTGATGTCACAGGTGTAGGTGTCGCTGTCCGCCTTCTCCAAGGCGCTGATGGTGAGCCTCAGGGTCAGGCCCTCCTGGCTGGGTGCATGCTTCCCAGAGGCATGCAGCTCTGTGAGGCCCTTGCGCCAGATCACCACAGCTGCGGGACGCTCTGTCTTGCACGTGAACACGGCTGTGCCCTTCTCTTCCACGTGCAGGTCGGTCAGCTCCTCCGTAAACCAGTTGGCCTTTTCTGGGAGGCAGTAGGAAGAAGTGGAGGTTGAGGGCTGTGCAGACCCCATGCCAGCCCCTCTGGACAGGGAACAGCCCCCACCATGGGCAGGGAGGGAGGGACAGAGGCCAGGGGACACATCCCAGGGTCTCCTGTGGGGTCACCTTCCACACGGAGACTTGCTGTGCTCTTGGAAGCTTCTGTCTCACACGTGTATTCTCCTGAATCCTTGAGCGACACCGCACGGACCACCAGAGTGGCCCAAGTGCCTTCCATGACCAGGTCATACTTCTGACTCTTGCGAATGGCCTTCCTGTCCTTTAGCCAGCGCACCGGGGTCCCGGCCCGAGACAGCTCACAGCTCATCACCACATCCTCACCTGGAGCAGCCTGCTGGTCTTCTAGAGGCTTCGTGATACCTGCCGGCCTCTCTGAAGAGAGCAGAGAGCAGAACAGCCCCCGTGAGGCATGGCCACACCCCAGCTGTGCTTAGGGTGAGGGCAGGGCAAGCACTACAGAGGTGGAGACCACAGGACCTTCTGGGGCCTCAGGGTCTGGAGTTCAAGAGGCCCCACAGTCACAAGGCAGGGGCCTGGGAGGGGAGATATGAGACCACAGACCCTCACACCTTGGTATCACTCAGAGCCCCAAGACTCAAAGCGTGGCCACCACCATTGCCAGCTGTGAATTGAATATCACCCACCTGCACCAGTATTTATACCAGGTACACAAGCTTAGGAATGCCAATGGCGATTTCACTAGCTCAGTGAGCAGTGAGCCCTAGGGGCCACCATGCTGTCAGACCCCCAACCCTGCTCCTGCCCACAGACTGGAGGCTCTCGCCCCACAGAGTGAGCTCTCTGAGATGACCAGACACCCCTTGCACCCCAGCAGGTGCTTCTGGGCCTCCAACAGGGGAGCTCCCTGGGGACTGGGGGACTGTCCCCAGAAGCACCATTTCTGGCCCAAGGCCCCACTCCACCCTCAACCCAGTGGAGACAGGCCCCCATCCCTGCACACGGTGCCCACCTCTGATGATGAGGGAGGCCTTGGAGGTGAGGTCCCGCACGGAGAACACCACCTCCCCAGCGTCTCCAGGAACCACATCTTGAACAACCAGGGTGTATTTGCGGCCCTGGCGTGTGGCCCGGAAGCGGCCAGAGCCACCCACTGTCTTCCCGCCAACTGTCCATATGGCCACATCGCTGGGGTTCTCATGGGACAGGACACACTCGAAGGTGCAGCTCTGGCCCTCCGGCACCTCCACCGACTTCAGCCTCTTGGTGATGCCCACGTGCAGGTCTGTGGGCCACGGAAGATGGTGGTCATGCCGGCCAGGCCCTCGGACACCAGCCTCTTAACACTGGCACTGTCAAGCCCGTTGCTGCCTCAGGTCAGACCCCACAAGGGGCAAGACCTCACTCCCTCCCTCCCCAGTCCCACTCCCCGCTAAGCAAATGTCTCCAGCTGGCCGAACCCTGTTGTATGGATCACAGAGAGCTGTGAGTGTAAACCAGCGTGGCCACCCTCCTATCTGCTACAGAACACTCACTGTGCGGAGAACATTCACTGTCCATGGTGGTGGCCAGCTCAAAGCTCCAGGAGGTGAAGGACAGGCCCGAATGAAGGAGCCATCCAGCTCCAGAACAAACTCACCATGCTTCCCTGCCCCATTCCCTGTCTCACCTCAAACCCTGGCCAGACCACCAGGGACACATCCCAGGGTGACTGCGGAGCGAGCCTGCCATGCACATGCAGGAGAGAGAATTGGACCAGAGAAGCTGGGCCAGGACAGCAGTGCACACAGGAGGCCAGGCCTAGGCTGACAGTGACTTCTGAAGGGACCGTGTGTTCCAAGCCAGGGGGAAGGGGGGGCAATGCTGCCCTGCTGGCTGTGTAACCCATGGTGCAGCTCAACCTTTCTGAGGCAACTTGATAAACCAGAAACGTGGCCTGCCAACAACCACCTTCACCAGGCTATTCGTGTGGCCTGGAAGTCCTTCCAGAGCATCCTATGCCTGACATCTGGGCCTCTGCCATTAGCCACCCCCAAAATGCGACCTTGACTGTGCTCCCTCTGTGGTTCCCACACCTGCCCACACACATCCCCTGATGCAGATTGAATGTCACTAGCCTGCACTGAATCCCTGGCATCTTGGGACTCTATCACTCATGGCCAGCCCAGTGTCCCCGAGAGCTCTTCTTCTCAACGTCCCTGCCGCACTGTCTGCAACCTAGGCCTCTTAGGGACCATCAAGCCTGGTCTTCCAGGAGCCTGCCCCTGACCTCCTGGGCTCTAGAAAGCAGCTCCTGGCACGGTTGAGCGGGTGGGCACCACAGTGGCAGGCCCCGCCTGCCCCCTGGACTCGGACCCGCCTCCTGGACCCAGACCCACCCCTGGGCCCGGCCCCGCCCCTGGACGCGACCCCGCCTACCCCCTGGACCCAGACCCACCAGTGGACAGGGCTCTGCCCCTGGACCCAGACCCGCTCCTGGACCCGGACCCGCCCCTAGAAACAGTTCCGCCCCTGGACTCAGATACACCCCTAGACCTAGCCCTGTCTGCCCCCTGGACCCATACACGCCCCTGGACGCAGACCCGCCCCCTGGACCCGGCTCCGCCCCTGGACCCGGCCCTGTTCCTGCAACCAGCCTGCCCCTGAGATGGCCCCACCCCTAGAGACGGCCTCGCCCATGGGCCCAGCTTTCCTGGAGCCTACTCCATGCCTTGGACCCGGCCCCATCTCATGGACTCTGGCCCTACCTTGGACCCGGACCCGCCCCTAGAGACGGCCTCGCCCCTGGCGACAACTCCGCCCCATGAACCCATACGCGTCCCTGGACCCGGCTCCATTCCTTGAACCCAGACTGTCCCCTGGACCCGGCCCCGCCCCATGGACCCGGCCCTGATCCTGGTGCCTACTCCATCCCTTGGACCCGCCTCCGCCCCATGGACCCGGACTCGCCCTGCACCCGCCCTCACCCCATGGACCGGCCCTGCCTCCTGGAGCCCGCTCCATCCCTTGGACCTGGCTCCGCCCCAAGGACCTGGCCCCGCCCCTTAGACCTAGCCCCGCCCCTGCACCCGCCCCCGCCCCATAGCCCGGACCTGTCTCCTGGACCCGGACCCGCCCCCTGGACCCGGACCCGCCCCATGGACCCGGACCCCCCCCCAAACCCCCCCCCCCCCCCCATGACCCGGCCCTGCCTCCTGGACCCGGACCGCCCCATGGACCCGGACCCGCCCCTTGGACTCGGACCCGCCCCTGCATCCGCCCCGGCCTCCAGGACCGGGACCCTCCCATTGGACCCAGCCCGCATAGCCACGCACCATGCACGCTGACTCTGGAGCTGGTCTCCTCGGAGCCCACACTGCAAGTGTAGAGGCCGGTGTCTTCCCAGCTCAGGTCGTGCACCACGAGCCCGCGCGTGCCCGCGGTGTGCAGGAAGTCGTACTTGTCACTAGGGACCAGCTCCACCCCGTCCTTGCGCCACACCACGCGGGCCTGGGGGTCTGAGATCTCGCACTGCAGGGCCAGCGTGCCCCGCTCCTCCGCGGACACATCGTCCAGCGCTTTCAGGAACACCACCGGCTTTGCTGTGGGGAGGTCGTGGGCAGGTGAGCGAGCGCCACCTTCGGCCTGCAAGGACCCCGGCGCCCCGCGCTGGGAGGACCCCAAGGACCTACAGCGACGCCTCACCTTTGACCTCCAGGCGGGCAGTGACCGACACCTTGGGGGAGCAGGCGCGCACAAGGCCGGCGTCGGCCCGCCGAACCCGCTTCAGCACCAGCGTGTGGCGACGGCCTTCGTGGGAGATCTCGTGGAAGCTGTCGTTGTACAGAGGTGTGCCGTTGAGCGACCACTCGACCTCCTCGTCCTCATGGGACAGCTCACACGAGAAGCAGGCGCGGCCCTCCTCCGTGGCTTCTGCGTCCTGCATCGGCTGCGTCACTGTAACCTCGCGCGCTGCCAGAGCACAGAGCCACTCAGCACCGCCGCAGGAGACCCTTCCCCCGGGGGAGAGGGGTTCCTCGCCTCCTCTCCCAGACCCCCCCCCCCAGGGACGCTCCCCCCCCCCCCCCGCGAGGCCCCCCCCCCCCCCAACCCCCCCCCCCCGGGGATGCCCCCCCCCCCCCCTCCCCCTCCGGAGCCCCCGCCCCACGGCAAGGACCCTCCCCACATCCCTGACCCTCCTCCTTGGGGACCCTCCCCCCCAGACCCTCCCCTCCGGGGACCCTCTCCCCGCCCCTCCCCCCTCTACCCCGGGAACACATCCCCCAGGCGGAGACCCTCGCCCTGGCACGGGGCGACCCCGTGAGCCCTGGCTACCTTCCACCGTGACCTCAGCGCTGCTCTGGGCGCTGCCGGCCTGGCACCGGTAGACGCCGGCGTCCGCGGGCGTGAGCCGGAGGACGCGCAGCTCCGCCATGTGGCCCTCCAGCCTCATCTTGAACTTGTCGGAGGGCGCCAGGGGCGTGTCCTCCTTGTACCACTGCACGGCCTTGGGGGCCGGCTTGAAGTCGCAGGACAGGACCACCGACTGCAGCTCGCGCCCCTCCTTGGGCTCCAGGGGCCGTGTGAGCACCATGGGGATGTCTGCCGCGGGAGGGGAGAGGGCAGCGCTGCGTCAGCGGAGGGACTGCGGGGTCCCAGAACCCACCCTGTTCCAGGTCTGCCACCAGACCTGCCAGGTCTGTGCCCCTTCGCCCCAGCGGCGCGCTCACCAGAGACCACCAGGCGTGCGGTGGAGCGCGACTTGCCGATGGTGAAGTGCACCGGCCCAGTCATGGTGGAGCAGGTTCGTCGCAGCGTCAGCCGGTGCACCGTTCCCTCCTGCTCCATGCCTACGGTGGGCCCGGCCTGGAGCACTGTCTTTCCCAGGAACCACTTGGGCGGCCGCACCGAGGGGATGGAGGTCTCGCATTCGAACCAGGCAGGTGCCGGCTCCATCACAGTCACGTCCTGCAGGCCTCGAACGATGGTGATGGATTGCTCTGTGGGTGAGGGGCTGGTCACTGGGGCGGTCCCACAGGGAGGACCGCCAGCAGCCACAGGCACAGTGGGGAGGTGCCAGGGCGGCCCCGCCCGCACCTTCCACAAAGAACTGGGCACTGGTCTTCACGTTGCCAGCATCGCACGTGTAGGTGTCCTCATCCTCCGGCTGCACGTCGTTGATGATCAGCTTGCGGTAGAGGCCGTCGCTGACCATCTCGTACTTGGGTCCTGACTGCAGCTCCACGCTGCCCTTGAACCACTGCACCTGGGCGCTGGCCCTGGACATCTGGCACTCCAGCACACCGCGGTGCCTCTCCATGGCTATCTTGTCCCGAAGTGGGCGCAGGATGGTCACCGGCAGCTCTGAGGTGTGACCAGGGGTGAGGGGACAGGATAAGGGATGCTCAGTGCCCCAAAAACCCCACCTGAACCCCCACCCATCCACCCACCCGGGTCTGGGTGCTCTGCCTGTGCAGCCTCCAGAGGGCTGGAGCCCCTCTGCCAGGGCCAGCAGGTGGCGAGGCCAGGTGTCACCCTCGGCTTCTCTGGGACCCACTGCACAGAGCTGACCAGGGGAAGGGTGGGCACACCACTCCCCCCCCACACACACCACTGCACCGTGCGCCCTTGACAAGCTCATCCAGAGCACCCTGGCCTCACCCCTGCCCTGCCTCTTCACATCCACACCCCTCACCCTGCACAATCCTGCATCAAGCAATTCCAAATCTCATATACCTTCCCCCCAACTTGTGGCAGACCCTCCCTCCTCTATGCCCTGACCGTGGCTAGGGCCACCTGTTAAGGCCTCATGCTCACCACATGCCGGGACCCCACAGCGCTTTCTCTCCATTGCTAAGTCCCGGGAGGAAGGATTTACTGTGACCTCCTGAGCTGCCTCTCCAAGACCCCTGTCTTCCTGGTGAGGAGGCAATACCTCCTTTTCCTCCTTCTGGGTCATTGGTGTCCTGGGACTGCTGCCCTGTCAGTCCCTGTAAGGCTGCAAAACTGTGCATTCACAAACACTGTCCAGCAAAAACCCTCCCCTGGGCTCCCTCACCTTTAACTCGGAGCTCAGCTCGAGATTCTGCATTTTCGGCTACAAATCTGATCTCTCCTGAATCTTCTGCCAGGACCCTCCGGTAGATGAGGGTGTATGTCCTCCCTGGAAACACAGGCCACTCAGTACTGGGAATAGGCCCTGGGGGCAGGATGGAGGACAAGCCCTCCTGACACCTGCCCAACAGCTCACCTTCCTGGCGGATGCGCACATTGTCACTGGGCCGAAGCTTACTGCCCTCCCAGAACCACTGGGCTGGCACCTCATCGTGAGAGATCTTGCAAGAGAAGGTGGCGCCCTCCTTTTCCATCACCTCCACATCCTCCAGGGGCCTCACGATCTGGATGTTACGACCTGGGGCGGCAAGAAGGCCGTGCCACTTGTGGATGCCCAGAGCTCCCCCTTACCCCTCCCACCCAGATTGCTGAGGGGTGCAGGGCAGGGGCAGAGCCAGAGGGCTAAGCACTTTGCTGGGGGGATGCAGGGTGGCCAGGAGGCTCTTGCCCAGCAGACCCTGACCTTTAATCTGCCTACCTTGCACCTTCAGGGAGGCTGAGCTCTGAGCATCATGAGCATCGCACACGTACACGCCCTGGTCACCAAGCTCACAGCGGAAAATGATGAGACTCCGACAGGCGCCCTGGGCCACCATGCCCACTGTCTTGCCCACCCTAAGCTCCACGCCGTCCTGAGGAGGAACGAGGTCGGGTCAGGCACTGGAGGTGGCCAACAGAGCAGTCCCACCCCTGCCAGCCCACAGTGACAGGCGGGAGCAGCCCAAGCCACCTTCAGCCAGCGCACGTCCACGTTGGGGCGAGACAGCTCACACTCCAAGGTCACCCTGTCCTTCTCTGTGGCCACCACATCCTGCAGAGGGCGGCTGAACCTCACAGGCAGCTCTGGGTTGGCAGGAAGGGGGAGGTGAGAAGCGACACCTGAGATGTGTGGTCTCACACAGCCAGTTCTGGGAATGACACTCCCCACCCTGCCCTTGCCTGGCTCCCCGGACCTCATTGGGGACAGAGGCAGGTGCACTCAGGAGTGGGCCCCCCCTGTGCCCACGCACCAGTGACCGTGAGCTGTGCAGACGTGTGCACCCCCTCGGCTTTGAAGGCGATGAGGCCACTATCCTGCGGCCGCAGCCCCGACAGGATGAGGGTGTGGATGGGGCCTTGCACGGCCAGCTGGCACGTGGACCCTGGCTGCAGCCGCACACTGTCTCGCGTCCAGCTGCCCTCCACGTTGTCATGTGACAGCTCCACATCCATGGTGGCTGTGCCCTGCTCCCACACCTCCACCGCCTGCAGGCCCCGCACAAGCCGGACCTGGCGCACTGCGGGACAAACACGGGGGTGCATGAGGCACCGCCGTGAGACCCAGGCCCTTCAGCCAGCCCCCACTCACCTCCCCAGGAGCCTCAGAGCCAGCCAGGCATCCTGGAGGGAAAGGCCCAGCCCTTCCCTTCCTTCTCTCCCATCCTCCCTGCCTCCCGCCACCCCCCAGGGCCTGTCCCTCCAGGGGGACACCCCCTTCCGTCCTCCTTCCTTGACGCCCGACCCCCACGCCCAGCCTGCTGCTGCCACTCACTTTCCACGGTGAGCTTGGCCTGCGTCTTGTCGTCTGGAGTCTCACAGCCATAAAAGCCGCGGTCGGCAAAACCCACGCAGTGAAGAACCAAGCGGTGCCTGGTGCTCTCGGCGTGAATCTCCACGTTCTTGCCTGGCACTAGGGCCACTGCGTTCCGTGTCCACTTGACCTCGGGCCATGGCCGTGTCAGCTCTACCTCCATGGCCACTGAGCTCTGCTCCTCCACCGTCTGTGGCTCCAGCTTCTTTCTGAACAGCACTGGAGCCTCTGGGGTCATGAGAAAGGGAGGTCACCGCAGCCACTGCCACTCCCAGGAAAGCCAGGGCACAGAGGGGCCTGACCTCCACAGTCAGCACAGCTGCCCCCACCGTGACCTCATGTTCTCACTCCACACTAGGCCCAGCTGCACACCTGTACAGATACAACTGTAGAGAAGGGAACAGAGGCCCCGGGAGCTGCTTCTTCCTCAGCCTGTCTCTCACCTCCCACCCTCCTACTCACGACAAGCCCACCACGACCAGCAGCAATGGGGCATGGTTGGGGGGGGGCAGGTAACACAGACGCTGAGCCCCCAGCCAGTCTGCCCCAAGGAGACCCTGGACACTCTACGTGAAGGAGTGAAAGGAGCCAGTCAGGTGCACCTCCCAGTCCCAGGCTCTGGATGACCTTTCCAGGTGTCCATGTTACTAACTCACTCAGAACCAGCAGCAGGTCCCCAGGTGAGGTCCCAGCAACCCCCCCACCCCCAACCCTGCTTGCACTGGCTAACTCCACTCCCTCCCACCTTGCCGACCATGGGGCTCAGCTTGGGATGCCTCCTCCAGGCAGTCTCCCTTGACGGCCTAAACCTCTGCCCACCCACAACCAGATGCACCTTACAGGGGTTTACTTTGTCCCCTTCAGAGTAGGTATCTGGCCCCTGGGTCCCACCTGAGTCTCCTTTCCTTAGCCAACCAAGCCCAGGGTCCCTCGAGGTCACCCGAACCAGCTGGACACAGGTTGGCATCAGAAAGCGGCCTTCGAACCAGTCTCCCTGGGAGGCCCTCCCACGTACCTCGCACCCGGAGGGCAGCAGCCGAGGAGACCCCCTCGGCCTCTGCAGTGATCTGGCCTGGGTCGTCCAGGGTCAGGCCCAAGATGGTCAGGCTGTGGCTCGCGCCACTCTGTGAGATGAGGAACTTCTCACTGGGCTGCAGCAACGCGCCGTCCCGGAACCACCTGACTGCTGCATCGCTGGGGGACACCACGCACTGGAAGGTGGCCTCCTGGCCCTCTTCTGCCACCACGGCGCTTAACCCAGACATGAACTTGACCATGCGGGGGGCTGCAGACAGGGGTTTTGCTTGAGAGGTGAGTAGGAGAGGCAGAGACCCCCCGCCCCATGCAGACGCAGAGAGCACACACCTCCTCCAGGAAGGCCCCCAGATGCGTCTTGCCCCTGCCTACCGCTGACGGAGAGCTGCGCGCTGGTGCAGTCATCCCGGGTCTCACATGCATACTGCCCTGCATCCTCCAGCCGCAGGCCGGACACGGTGAGCGAGCGCCGGGGCCCTGTGGCTTCCATCTGGAAGCGCTTGCCAGCCCGGAGCTGTGTGCTCCCGCAGCGCCACACCACCTCGGCCTGCGGCGGGCTCAGCTCGCAGGCCAGCGTCACCGTGCCACCTAGCTCCCCGCTCACAGGCTCCAGGGGCCGGCAGAACTTAGCGGCCACCTCTGCGGGATGGAAGGGGGGTGTCAGCCACGGGGCTTGGGCCAGGGGACAAACTCTGTATCAACCAGTCATGCGCCCAGAGTGCCACTCCGGCTCCACGCCGGGATGCTGCCTACGCAACCTCATGGGAGACCCTCCAGCCCCACAGGCGCCCCAGTGCACACGGGGCTCCCAGAGGACACCCCAGCCCCTCTGACCTTCCACCTGCACTGGGAAGTCCTGCCCATCTGCGCCCACGCGGCAGCTGTACACTGCGGTGTCCAGGGTTTGCGCGCCGCGGATCGTCAGGGTGTGGGTGTCCCCCAGGCTGGCCGTTTCGTGCCGCTTGCTGCGGCGGATCTCCACACCGTCTTTGAGCCACGTCACTGCGGCCACGGAGGGCGTAGCCAGCATGGCGGTCAGGACAATGTCCTCGTGCTCCCTGACCACCAGAGGCTCTCTGCGGCCAGGTCTCTCCACCATGGGGGTCGCAGGCTCCAGCTCTGTGGGGAGATCAACGAGCATGAGAACAGGGCCCTTTCATTCCTGGCCTCGCCCATCCCACCTAGGGGCTGAACCGGGGGACGAGATCTGAAATGGGACACACACACCCCACCCAAACTTCCACTGCTGTGCCGCTGCCTGGCCCGTCCAGTCCTCTGCTGAGACTCTGCTGAACAAGTCTGACAGTTAATCCAGCAAGGCTCCATGCCACCTAACGGTCACTATCCAGGCTCCCAGGGGTGCGACAGGGTGGCCAGGAAGAGACACCTGGGGTCACGGGCCCGGGAGCCAAGAGCTGAGAGCCCAGCATCCCTGCCCAGCAGGGAAGAGGGGGCTCATGAGCAGACACTGTAGACCGTGGGCAGCAGGCAGGTCAGAGAGACCACAGCCTGGGGCCTGGGCCCACATTACTGAAAGACATTGGAGCAGGGCCAGGAGAGGAGGCAGCAGAAGACAGCTTGGCCCAGACCAAGATGGGCATCAGAGCAGGGCAAGCCCGCAGGGCTGACTGAACATCAGCTGGACACTCGGGATCCCAAGGCAAGTGACAGGGAGCCAAGCCCTGCTGAGGGCAAACCCCTCAAGTAAGTCTCCCAGAACAGGGCTGAGCTCCAAAACTGTGCATGGTGCGTTTGCAATGGGAAACGTGTCTGCTTACCAACCCTAGACAGAATGGCTACGGCCACAGACCACAGGCCTTGGTGGTCAGGTTGTGTGGGGGTAAGGTGGGGATGTGGCAGAGAGGGGCAGAAACTGGGGGACGCAAATGTCGGGAATGTCCCAGAACAGGGGCTACAGGGAGTGTCTCCAATCCAAGGACCTGGGCAGTGGACAGAGCCCTGGGCCAGGCCCGTCAGCAGAGACCCCAACACAGGTACAACACACAGCCCTGTCTGAGAAGGGCTCATTTCCTGATTTGTCAGGAGTTTATACCCTCTTCCCAATGCTGGCCCCCACCTGTAATGTTTAGGTGGAAGGACACCTTCTCTCCCCCAGCCTCACAGCTGTACTCCCCAGTGTCCGCCTTCCCCGCCTGCTGCACCACCAGCCTCCTGCTGCAGCCTGTGGCCTCCATGCACACTTTGGAGCTTGCATTCAGCTTCTTCCCATCCTTGTACCACGTCACCTCTGTCTTGTCCTGAGCCACCTCGCAGCTCAGCGTGACGCTGGCCCCCGCCTCAGCCTGCACCTCACTGCATGCCAGCTGCTCCTTGGCAAACATGGCCAAGGGCTCTGGGGACAGAGAGGGACACACAGGAACAAACACACCATCTAAGTTAGGAAGGCAGCACTGGGAAAGAAGAGGTAAACGGGATGGCTGGAATAGTCTCCAGGCTCTGCACGTGCATGGCTTGCAGGGTCTTTCCCATGTGGGCACGGAGTCCCCGCAGCTCCCTGCTGCAACCTACTCCGTGTCAGCATCTACTGGCAATGCAGGGAGAGTGGAACTGTACCTCCTATCAGTGCATGATTCTGTTGATACACTGCTGATTTCAGTTCACTGATATTCTGTCTAAATATAGGCCTGGAAAGCCATGACACACTGGCCCACGCTCTTTCTCCTGTCCCATCGTGTTGTACTACAGAAGCTACGCTACCATGTAAGATGGGATAAGAGTGTATCTCCTTTTCTCTACAAGAATGTCTGTGAACAGGATATAATTTCCAGAATGCCTGGAAGGATTTACCAGGCAAGTCACCAGGCTTCCATTCTGTTCCATGAAGACACTTTGGTTCCTGCTTCTGTTGTTCCAATGACACTGTGGGCATTGTCCACTTCTTACGTCCGTTGAGATTTGCTTTTCTACAACCACTAGGACCATACATCACCACTGTTCTGATGTTCTGGCATTAAAGAGTGCCAGATTCTCTCAAGTGACTTGTCAGAAAGACACACAACAGGTTTTGTGGTGTCCATACACACCCACAAACCATGATGTACTAATACAACTGCAAACTGCTATGGGGGCCCCCAGGAGTCAGGCAGGGCTGCTCTGAAGTTCAATTTGCCCACAAGAAGGAAAATAAAGATAGGTCACAGACTTGTCTGGAACCAGTCAGGAGGCATCAGTGTCCCTGAGCACCATCTGGAAACACAGTGGGATGGATACTGCCTTATCAGTCAGGGGCTGCTACCACTGAGTGTGCTCATGTCCCACAAGCCACTTACTCCTCTCCCTCCCTCAACCTTTACCTCATCCAGGGGGAATTCTGACACAGGATATCCTAACTGAAGACAAAAAGAAACAAGATTTGCTTTGAAAACAGCTCCAAACCACACACGTGCTCATCACAGGTGTTCAGCTACTACCACTTCGCCGCTTGTTATTTATTTTGCCGAGATGCTACAATAAACATCTATCTGTGTTTTGCACTCAGGGAGCTTCCACACCCGTGAGCATGGCCCAGAATACCTACAACCTCAATAATGCAAGTTCAACCTCGAGATGATTCCAGCTATGATCAGGAGGCTGAAGCGTCCTCTTATCCTGGCTTACTGAAACCCAAACATCTCTTGATAGTGAGAACCTTTAAATGAGGCTATGGAAGCCACTAGAGCATCTGCAGGTGAGGACGTCTGGTCAATCTCAGCCCAGTGCAGCACACAGAGCCTGAATCCCGGACGCCAAAGGAGCCACAGTACGTTCTGAAGGGGTGCTGGGGACAGTGGCTGAGCATGGCCATGTGGACACACCATGGGGTACCCAAGAGGAGCTCTCTCTTGTCTGGACACTCTTCCCTTCCCACATCCGTGGGTTCAGCCACCAGAGTGAAATGGGAGGCAGAAGGCTGGGATCTGGGAGGAGCATCAGGGTCTGTCTGGGCTGCGCACTAGTGCCATCATCACTGGCAGTCAAGGATAAAGTATTAGCCCCAGAACTGACCTGTGACGTCCAGGTGGAAGGACACCTTCTCTCCCCCGGCCTCACAGCTGTACTCCCCGGCGTCCGCCTTCCCTGCCTGCTGCATCACCAGCTTCCTGCTGCAGCCCTTGGCTTCCACACGCATTCTGGAGCTGGCACTCAGCTTCTTCCCGTCCTTGTACCACGTCACCTCCGTCTGGGCCTGGGCCACCTCGCAGCTCAGTGTGGCACTGGCCCCCGCCTTGGCCTGCACCTCACTGAGTGCTGGCTGCTCCTTGGCAAACATGACCGAGGGCTCTGGGGACAGGGAGGGACACACAGCATCAAACACACCATATCCATTAGGGTCGCAGCACTGGGAGAGCAGGCCTGGATGAGGGTGCAGGGCCACGGAAACTCCTCCAGGCTCTGTGCTGGCTGCACAAGTACCCAAAGTTCACTATAGGCTCTACCACTGTTCCACGTGGGGATGCTGGAAAAGACTTCGCTGTGCACACATACCTCTGGGAGAGGTGCAGGGGTGTTGCAATGCACACGCACCCCAGCCTTCCCAGGTGATGCAGTCTTTCCTCACAGTTGTGCAGGGAGCTGCTGCCGCTCCTTGCTCTCACCTACACTGTGATGTCCACTGCTGGCACCTGCAGGGAGGGACATGTCCCTCCTGTGGTCTTTCCATGTAAGTCCCTGATGACTCACACAGTGGAGCACCGTTCAGGTTTCTCTGACTCTTCTCTTCTGCAGTGTGGTATCATTGCAATGCCCTGTCTGGTTATCAGTTATTGCTAATTATGGCCTGTCCTTTACATATTCGTTTTTAGGAGCTCTTGCACTTGCATTAGAGCTTTGATAATCATGGTTTTGTGAATAATTTATCCATCATCGTCACTTGCCTTTTCATCCCTTTGTGTCCTCTGATGATGTAAAGTTCTCAGTTGTGATTTAGGCAGGTATGTCAATGTGTCCTTTGTGGTTGGTGTGTTCATATTCTGTTTCAGAAATCTTTCATTACCCTGAGGCCATTAAATGTTGTGTGTTCTCTGCTAAGAGCGTGTTTTGTCTTTCACACTGGAATCCTAGCTTGGCTGGAGTTGGTGCCTATGCGTGATGTGGGGGAGCCCCCCATTTTTATTATAGATAAATAGATCATTTGAGAGAGACATAGAAGATAGATAGATAGATAGATAGATAGATAATACAGGTAGATGATGGATAGATATAGATAGATGATACATATATATGTAGATACACACATAGGTAGGTAGGTAGATAGGTAGGTAGGTAGGTAGGTAGATAGATGATCCAGATAGATGATGGAAAGATGGAGTAATGGATGATACAGATAGATGAAAGATAGATAGATAGATAGATAGATAGATAGATAGATAGATAGATACAGATAGATGATATAGTAGATGATAGATAGATAGATAGATAGATAGATTGATAGATGATCCAGATAGATGACAGAAAGATGGAGAGAGAGAGAGAGAGAGAGAGAGAGAGAGAGAGAGATCCACATAGATGATGGAAAGATGGAGAGATGTAAGACACAGATAGATGATATACAGATAGATAGATTATATAGATAGATAGATAGATAGATAGATAGATAGATACAAAGTTACATAGTCTGAGCACCATTTATGAAAAGACAATCTATCTCTATACCATGTGCCAGAATTACAGAATAAAAATAATTGAAAAGGGGGGGTGCCTGGGTGGTTTAGTCAGTTAAGTGTCCAACTCTTGGTTTCAGCTCAGGTCATGATGTCACAGCTTATGGGTGTGAGCCCCATACTGGGCTCTGCAGTAGCAGCACAGAGACCATGCATTCTGTCACTGCTCCACCTGGGCTCTCTCTCTCTGCCCCTCCCCTGCTCTAGCTCCCTCTCTATCTCTCTCTGAAAATAAATAAATAAACATTAAAAAATCTCCTTTTAAAAACTGGAAAAGGATGGGGTGGGTGAAGCTGGTCACAGCATGGTCTATTTGAACCTTACCACTTGTCCCTTTGTGTTATGCACCTATCCCCAAGTTGCAACCTGATGTCTTCCTACTACAGCTTTATTAGTTATATTACTTCATTTTATATTTCTCCTGATTCACTGTACAGTGTTGCACACAGTTGTACCAGTGGAGCCATGTACAAGCTCCAGTTAGAAGGAGACACCCTGTGAATGTGATGTGCTGTAGTTTTCTGTATCCTGCGTCAAATTAAGGAACAATCCTCTTATAGTTAATCAAGGACTTGACTACCTTGAATGTATGCTACATTTTATGAAATTCTTCTTCTGCATATAATGTAAAAATTTTATCAAGCAGTCATGTGAGAATAAAACAAAACAAAAAATGTGTTTTCCCTTTTAAGTTCTAAATATGACAGATTATACTGATATTCTAATGTTCTGGTGTTGGCCAATCCTGTGTTCTTAGGAGATGAGCTCAGACAGTGTGTCTGCACTTTGAGTATTGCACTGTTACTTGGACAATATTTTGTGTAAAATTTGGTATTGACATGCATCCGAGACTGGCCTCCAATTGCAATTCTTCACACTTGTCCAATTTGGGTATCAATGCGGCGTAAAATGGGTTAAGAGTGTACATCCCTTTTCTGTCCTCTTAAAGAATCCTCCATGATCATGGGACAATTTCTTTCCAGAATTTGTAATTTGTAATCTACAATTCGTAAATTGTAACTTACCAGCAGAACCACTGAATTTAATCTTGTCTAATGAGAAGGCTTTTTGGGATGGTTCCATTTTTTAAAAAAGTTATAAGATTGTTTACATTGTTTATATCTTCTTGTGGATGTTTTGATACAGTTTTCAAGGAATTGGACAATTTTCCAAAACTTTTCAATTCTACTTGAGTAAAATAATATCACGTTCTACTGAAATGACAGGGTCAAAAGTGTTCCTAGTAAGTTTCTTACTATCTATACACATCTACAAATCATGTAATGATACACTACTGAAGAGTCACACATTGCTATTAGGAGTCAATGTGGGGCCACAGACCACCTATTTGAGCTTAACCTCTCTTAACTTAAAGTAAGTTTGCAGATATCTCTGTGCACCAGCCAGGGATGGGCATACGCGTGCACGCCCCCCCCCCCCACACACACCACTAGCAAATGCTATGAAATAAATACATAAATACTGCTTCACCAGTCAGTGGCTGCCACTATAGTAACTTATCTGTCCCAAAGTGTGCTGATTTCAGAGAAGCTACTCATTCTTCCCAGCTTCAAAATCTATGAATCAAACTCCAACCACAATACTGACACAGAACATTCTCACAGAGACAAAAGGAAACTGAAATTTTCTTTCAAAAGAATGTTCCAGGGGCTCCTGGGTGACTCAGTTGGTTAAGCATCTCAGTCTTAAGTTCAGCTCAGGTCATGATCCCACAGTTCCTGAGATTAAGCCCTGCTTCAGGTAATGTCAACACAGAGCCTGATTGGGATTCTCTCTCTCCCTCTCTCTGTGCCCCTCCCTTGCTCATGCTTTCTCTCTCTCTCTCTCTCTCTTCCTCTCTCTCTCTCTCTCTCTCTGAAAATAAATAAATAAACATTTAAAAATTATCAATAAGTAAGTAAATAATGTCCCACATGCCAGGTACACATCCAAGTCGCATATCTCCCAGCCCTCTGCTCCTGGTTTACTATGTGCGGACATTGCGACAGAACAGGGATCGAGATTTGGGTACACATAGGTGCACAGATAACTTCCATGTCCACATGTGAGGCAGGAAGAGTGTCCCAAAATGACTGAAATTTTGGTAATGCCAAGTTCAGTCTCAAGACAACTCTAAGACGACTGGGTTGGGTATCTGAAATGCACCTGTATCAGGTTCAAAGATTTTCAGCCCTCATGTGGTGCTGGGTGAGGTCATCTGGGAGCTTCTAGAAGTAATTTGCATGCCCTGGGGTGAGAGACATTGGCTTTACTTTAGGCAGTGAAGCCAGATGGAGCGAGAGTACTGGACACAGGAACTCCAGGAGCATTACTCCATGGAAACATCATGCAGGGTGCACAACAGGGGTGGTGTGCTGTACACAGATCTTCCCATCCACTCTCCCAGGGCTTGGCCACAGGCATGAAGATGGGATATGGGAGATGTGAGGACAGGAGATCTACTGGAGAGACCACAGGTTCTTCATAGCTGTCAGTCAACACATCATGCTGAAACAGGGCTAACATGGCACGCCACCACCACCCAAGTACTGACCTGTGACATCCAGGAGGAAGGACACCTTCTGGCCCCCGGCCTCACAGCTGTACTCCCCGGCGTCTGCCTTCCCCGCCTGCTGCACCACCAGCCTCCTGCTGCAGCCCTTGGTCTCCACGCGCACTCTGGAGCTCGCACTCAGTTTCTTCCCATCCTTGTACCATGTCACCTCCGTCTGGGCCTGGGCCACCTCACAGCTCAGCGTGGCGCTGGCCCCTGCCTTGGCCTGCACCTCACTGCGTGCCGGCTGCTCCTTGGCAAACACAGCTGCAGGCTCTGGAGAGAGGGAGGGATGCATGAGGTCAAAGATACAATCCATGTGAAGAATGCAGGTCTGGGAAAGAAGGTCTAAACAGGGAGGCAGGGGGACTGGAACTCTCTCCAATCCCTGCATCAGATGTGGGCCAAGAAGCCTCAGCACCTTTTCAGCAACAACTAACACAACTTATTTACACACTCTACCACTTTCCTGGTTGTTCCAGTTGGGGACCATATATTCTATCCCTGCTCCACCCTGTCTGTCCTAAGTGGGGACCATACATTCTATCCCTGCTCTCCTGGGCTGTTCCAGGTGGGGAGCATACATACATTCTATCCTTGCTCTCCTGGACTGCTCCAGGTAGGACCATACATTCTATCCCTGCTCCTCCTGGGCTGTTCCAGGTGGGACCATACATTCTATCACTGTTCCATGTGGGCTTTTCCAAGTGGGACCATACATTCTATCACTGTTCCACCTCGTCTGTTCCAGGTGGGGACCATACATTCTATCCCTGCTCCACCTGGCATGTTCCAGGTGGGGACCATACATTCTATCCCTGATCCACCTGGGATATTCCAGGTGGGACCATACATTTTATCCCTGCTCCTCCTGGGCTGTTCCAGGTGGGACCATACATTCTATCCCTGCTCCTCCTGGGCTGTTCCAGGTGGGACCATACAGTCTATCACTGCCCCACCTAGGATGTTCTAGGTCTGGACCATATGTTCTATCACCACTCTACTTGGGCTGCTCTAGGCTGGGACTCTTGAGAGACCTCTGTGCACATGCAACCTGTGGAGTCATGATGACTTCCCACCTTAACCTTATAAGATGATGCGGAGTCTTTCCACACATTCATGCTGGGAGCATCTCACCTTTAGTGCAGGGAGTTCCTGCAGGTTCAGGGCTTCATGCTCTGGCCTACTCTGCACTGACTAGTGCTGGCAATCTGGGGGGAGTGTAGATTGCCCTCTGTGGCTGTTTTGCATGGTCCTGAGGACTCAAACAGTGGAGCATTCTTTCCGGTCATTACTGTTTGTGTTTCTGAATCGTCACTGTCATGTTTTCTGTCCAATGGTCAAGACCACTCTCTGTCTCTTTCACATTCATTTTAGGAACTCTATTTAACATGACAGAGATTCTCTCTTCCATATGTGTGGGGTTTGCCTTTTCACTCTTGGGGTGTGTTCTAATGAATCAAAGATTGCAGGTTTAATGTGGTCAAACATGTCATTCTTGTCCCATGGTGGCTAGTGCATTTGTGTTATATCAGAAACCCCCGCTTACCCTTCAATCCATATCATCATCTAAGAGTGTCATGGTGCCACCTGTCACCCTGTCATCCACATGGAGTTGGATGGGTATGCAGTGTGAATTACCAGACTTTTTTTTGCATATGGTTAAATGACAAAAAAAAATTTCTATCAAATTAGTGTATATTGAATTTCTATGAAATTAGTGTATATAGTGTATATCTAGTGTATATATACAGAAGTGTTTTCTTTATGTCAACATTTGTACGTGGTTATCTTTCTAATACTCACAAAGCCTAACAATTTTTATTTGTAATTTCAGACGTGGTGATCGTGATCATGTCTTCTGTGAATTCTACTTTGTTTACCAAGGTTTATGCATTTTATTTCATTTTCCTCCCTTCCATGCTGTGCAATGTTGGATAGAAGTGCTAACAGTGCACCCCTTCCCTTGTTCTCTATCTCATAGGTAAAACCTTCAAGGTTTCCCATGAAGTATGATGTTACCTGGTGTTTCCTGTAGTACTATTTATCAATTTATCAAGGTAAGGAAGAATTGGTTTATTGATAGTTGGTCAAGAATTTTATGGCATGAATTGAGGATAAATTTTATCAAATATTTGCTCAGGGTTTATGTTAAACTTTATCAAATTTTTCTTCTGCATTTATTGAGATAACCATATCCTTTTTCTCCTTCAAGCAGTTAGTTCACATTATGCAGTTGATGCTAGTTCAAACAACATGGGTTTGAACTGCAGGGGTCCATTTAAACATTGATTTTTAAAATGAATACAGTACAGTACTATAAATGTATTTTCTCTTTCTTGTTCTTTTCTTAATATCATTTCTTTCCTCTATCTTACATTATTGTAAGAATACAGAGTATAATACATATAACATGCAAAATCAACTATTTAAGTTATCGGCAAGACTCTCAGTCAACAGTGCGCTATTAACAGTTAAGTTCTGGGGGAGTCAAAAGTTATAAGTGGATTTTTTACTGCATTGGGCACTACCACCCCTAATCCCTACATCACTGAGATCAACTGTGGTGATTTTCTACTGTTTTGAATATTAAACCAACTTTGCATTCCTGGACTATGACTTCATCAAAGCATATTTTTTTGACATCTTGCTTAGATGACTTTGCCAATGTTTTGTTGAAGATATTGGATATTGATATCCATAAGAGATTGGCCTATAATTTTAATCCTTCCTTCTTTCCTTGTCAGATTTTGGTGTTGATGTTATGTTAGCTCCATGAATCAAAAAAGAATGTACATCTTTATTTTATTCTCTAGGATAATCTCCATGAATACTTTCCATAATATTTGGTATAATTTTTCAGCAGAGCTACTAGGCTTAGATCATTCTCTATGAAAAAAAGTTTTATTACTGTTTCCATTTATTTAAATTTATGGGACTACCTGAGTTATATATTTCTTCTTGTGTCACTTTTTCAGATGGTTTTCTAAGAATTTGGTCAATTTATCAAAACTTTCAAATTGATACCATAAAATAATATGCCATATGCTCTCAAAAAAACACTTTGGAAAAATGTAGGATTTCTGGTATCTGTACACACCCAAAAATATTATATACTGATATACCATCACAACTATTATGGGCTGGCAGCTAGGATTAATGTGGTGCTATGGCCCACCCTCCTCTGATGTTAAGACAAATTTAACAAAAGCAAAATAAATTTAGTCCTTAGACTTCCCCATGAAGCAGCCAGGAGGCACAAACACACAATACCCACTAGGAAATCCTATGACATACTGCTATACCAGCCAGTGATTGCCACCACAAGGATTCATCTATAGCAGAGCATGGTGATACTTACTTCTTCCCATTTCTAAATCTATAAATCAGACTCCAAGAGGAATTATGACACAGAATGGCCTATGGCCTTACTGAAGACACAAGGAAACAAGATGTGCTTTAGAAAAAGAACTCCAGAACTTACATGTACATGTCTCAGGTACAAATCTATCAACCCTCTAGTTCTGTTTACTTTGCACAGGCACTACAAGAAAACAGCAGTCTAGATTTTGCTACATACAGGTGCACAGATAACATATATTCATGTGCAAAATAACACATTAAAACAAACAAAACATTAATAATCCAAAGTTTAGTTAAGATCATTCCAAGTATGATTATATCATCAAAATTTCCCCTACTCTGGTTTAAAGGAACTGAAATGTCTCTCACTAGTAAGAACTCCTTACAGCACTGAAGGGGGCATCTAGGGAGCTCAGGAAAGCACAGTCACATAACCAAGGTGTGAGATGCCTAGTCTACTTCAGAACCCAAACATGAAGAACAGCCATAGTCCTGGGCACTGAGGAACTCCAGGAGGGCCCTGTGCAGGTGCTCAGATGCATGACTGAGAGAACTGCTCAAAGACACAAAAATGGCCCCTCTCACTCCCTGAGCACCCTTCTCATTAAACTTCTGTCAGTCTAACCTTGGCTATGAAAATAGGAGGCAACAGGATGGCAGAGGGGAAAAGATGAAGAGTAAGGGAAGGAACATCAGAGCCTGTGGGATCTGTAATGCAATTCCTCCATTATATCCAATCAAGACTGTTAGTATCAAAAGGAACTGACCTGTGACATCCAGGTGGAAGGACACCTTCTGGCCCCCGGCCTCACAGCTGTACTCCCCAGCATCCACCTTCCCCGCCTGTTGCACCACCAGCCTCCTGCTACAGCCCTTGGCCTCCATGTGCACTTTGGAGCTCGCACTCAGCTTCTTCCCGTCCTTGTACCATGTCACCTCTGTCTTGTCCTGGGCCACCTCGCAGCTCAGTGTGGCGCTGGCCCCTGCCTTGGCCTGTACCTCACTGCGTGCAGGCTGCTCCTTGGCAAACACCACTGTAGGTTCTGAGGACAGGGAGGGATACACAGGGTTAAAGATACTGTGCAAATCAGGAAGGCAGCACTGAGAAAAGACTGAATGGAGAGGCAGGAGAATTGAAAGTCTCTAGGCTCCACATAAGAGTGAAACCATATGGTATCTGTCTTTCCCTGTATGGCTTATTTCACTTAGCATAACACTCTCCAGTTCCATCCATGTTGCTACAAAGGGCCATATTTCATTCTTTCTCATTGCCATGTAGTACTCCATTGTGTATATAAACCACAATTTTTAGCTCTGCACTAACTGTGTGACTTGGAGAAGCCCCACTGCCTTCCTAAGGACAAGTAACACTATTTATCTGTACATTCTACCCCACTTCTCCATGTGGGCTGTTCCAGGTGGGGACTACATTCTACCACCACTCTGCTCGAGGTATTGTGGTGGGGGGCGGGAATTCTGTAAGAGACTCTTGTGCACGTGGGATCTGTGGGGTCATTATGCCTGCACACCTCAACATTTATAGATGATGCAAAGTCTTTACCACATGACTGCCTAAGAACATTCTCCCTGCAGTGCAGGAATGTTCCTACAGCCAGAATACTTGGTACAATTTGATAGTAGAGCCACTAGGGTTATCCAGTATTGTGTGACAAGATTGTTTATTATGGTTCCAATAATTTATAAGGTTATAGGACTACTCAAATTGTCTATGTGTTCTTCCATGAGTTTTGATATAGCTCTCTTGATCAATTGGTCAAAACTTTCCAAATTTACTTGCATAATGTTATATCATATTCTCAGATAATCACATCACAAATATACACATAGGGTTTTAAACATTTGTAAACACTCACAAACCATTAAACCCCAATGTAATACCAACATGTTATGTGCTGGCATCCAGGAGCCACATGTAACTGTACATATGAATTATATGAAAGGAAAATAAAGTCAGTTCTCAGACATCTCTATTGATTAGCCAGGGAAGCACAGATGCACACTAATTATTAGGAAATGCTGTGAAATAAATGCTAAATTACTTTCAGTGGCTGCTCCTGTGACCTCATTCTTAGCGGGGCATGCTGGTAGACAATATGCTACTCAGCATTCCATTGGCAAACGTATAGGTCTAACTACAAACAGAATTCAGAGGCAAAACACCAACTTATGACAAAGTGAAAATAAGATATGCTTTGATAGGAAATTCCAAGCATCACAGGTGTTTGTTGGGGCACATACACACCAGTCCTCTGCTCTCTGTGTAATCAACACAGACATGGCAACAAAATATGGATCTAGATTTGGCTACGTATGGGTGCAGAGAGAACTCCTACACTCTGTGAAAGGAGGGAAGTATCCCAGAACACCTAAGACTTTGAAAACCCAAGGCACAGTCTCAAGATAATTCCAAGTATGACTGTGTGGCCTACATTTCCCCGTCCCCTGACTCAGTGAAGCCAATATGTCTTGCTAGCAGGAACCCTTAGGTGTGTTTGGTGAAGATACAATGACCTCTCAGAATGACTCCAGGGGAGAGACATCTGGTTTACTTCAGCCCCAAGCATCAGGGAGATCCAGAGTCCTGGACTCCAACGTCCACGAATGGGTTCTGAGCAGGTACTGGGAACATGTGACCAGCACTATTACGTGGAAACACAACCTCTGGCGTATGAGAATGACCTGTCTCCCTCCTGTGCACTCCTTCCAGCCATGTTCCCATGGCCCCACCTGGGATATGGAAATGGAGGTGGTGAATGGGTGATGTCAAGGGAAAAAGTCTAACTGAAAGAGCACGAGAGTCTGTCTTGGGGATAAATCTGTTCCACCTTCACCTCACAAAAAGGCTAATTTTGCATTCTCTAAGAACTGACCTGTGACATCCAGGCAGAAGGACACCTTCTGGCCCCCAGCCTCACAGAGGTACTCCCCAGCATCCACCTTCCCCGCCTGCTGCACCACCAGCTTCCTGCTGCAGCCCTTGGCCTCCATGTGCACTTTGGAGCTCGCACTCAGCTTCTTCCCGTCCTTGTACCACGTCACCTCTGTCTTGTCTTGGGCCACCTCGCAGCTCAGTGTGGCGCTGGCCCCTGCCTTGGCCTGCACCTCACTGCGTGCAGGCTGCTCCTTGGCAAACACCACTGTAGGTTCTGAGGACAGGGAGGGATGCTTGGAGTCAAAGATACCATCCATGTGAAGAATGCAGGTCTGGAAAAGAAGGTCTAAACAGGGAGGCAGGGGGACTGGAACTCTCTCCAATCCCTGGATCAGGTGTGTGGCCAAGAAGCCCCACCACCTTCTCAGCAACAACTAACAAAATTTATTTACACACTCTACCGCTTTCCTAGTTGTTCCAACTGGGGACAATACATTCTATCACTGATCTGCCTGGGCTGTCCCCAGTGGAAACCAAAAATTCTATCACTGCTCATCAGCGATGTTCTGGGTGAGGACCATACATTCTATCACTGTTCCCTGTGAGCTCTTCCAGGTAGAGACCATACATTCTATCACTGTTCCACCTGTGCCTTCCTGTGGCTGTCTCGTTCATTGACTTGATGACTCACAAAGCACAGTAAATTTTCTGAAGTTTTTGGACCTTAATATTTGCTCTTCTGTGGTGTCATTGCTCAAGTGTTTTGCCCTATTTTCAACAGCACTGTCTCTTACTCATATATTCACTTGGGAGCTCTTTATTTAAGTAAATGTCAGAGTGTTTGTGGTTATGTGTGTTTATATACCCTCCCCATCTTGTGATTTGCCTTTCCACACCTTCATGTTTCTAGTGACAAAATGTTAAGAGCTTTCTTATGGACAGATATATTATTTTGTCCTTTTTATTTTGTGCACTTTGTTCTTTTTAGGGACAACTTCATGCTGAAGTCATTAATGACCCACATTGTTTGATAAGAGCTTGAACCACATTTCTCACTGAGGTCTCTAACCCACATTGAGCTGAGATTTTGCATAGGAAGAAATAGACATCCATCTTCAATTCCGTTTTCCATATGGTTAATAGTCTTAGTACCATTTGTGAAAGACTGACCCTCCACTACAGTTACACTTAGCACCACGGTGAAAACCAAACTAAAAAACAAAAAGCAGAAGGGACTCAGGTTTTATACAGACCTGTTTCTGGATTCACTTTTCTGTTCTCTTGGGCTGTTTCTCAGTCCCTACATAAAGACCCAATTGTCTGAATTGCTGTAGTTTTATCAAAAGTCTTGATATCAAGTAAATTAAATATCATTATTTTGGAGGATTTTTTTGTTTTTTGTTTTGTTTTGTTTTGTATTTTTCAAAGTGGCCTTCCTCTCTCTGGCTTTGCAATATACTTGTCAATACTCTTACTCACAGAAGAACTATTATTTGGGTGTTGAAGAGGATTGAACACTTCGGGTGTTCCATCAATTTCCATCCATGATTTAGATCTTATTCTGTCTCTCAATAAAGTTGAATAGTTTTTGCCCACAAAGCACCTCACGATCCTTTCTTAGACTTGGAATTGGTAACAGGATTTTTCTGATGTTATGTTAACCCCTTTAAAATGTCACTTTCCAGCTTCTGGTGTCTGGTGTATAGATACAGAGTGTTTCCTGTAGTGATTTTTGTATGTCCTAATCTTACTCTCTTTCCCATCCAAAATGTAACTGTTTGGGATTTTCCACATTGATAACCATATCTTCTGTTAGTTTCAGTTTTCACTTTTCCAGCTTTCATGTCTTTAATTTTATTTTCCTCCATGGTGTGCTGTGAATATTGCATAAAAGTAAGGACACTCAGTTTCCCTGTCTTGGTCCCATCTCAAAGGCAAAGTTTTCAAGTTTTCATGTGAAATTTGATGTCAGGTATTCAATACCACCAATTATTACATTAAAGACAAAATGTTCTACTTAAAATTTGTGAAGAATTTTTTGGTAGTAATTGATGCCACATATTATAGAATATTCTCTCTGGATTTCTGATGTTATATTTTATCTAGTGCTTTTATTTATCATTTATTGGGGAAATAACATTGCTTTTACTTTTATTTTGTTAATATCAAGCCATTGTTGATTTTTCTGTTAGTTTTTTTATTAATTATTTTTTTTAATTTACATCCAAGTTAGTTAACATATAGTGCAATAATGATTTCAGGAATGGAATCCAGTGATTCATCCCCTATATATAACCCTCAGTGCTTATCCAAACAAGTGTCCTCCTTAAAGCCCTTGCCTTTAGCTCATTCCCCCACCTAACACCCTTCTAGCAACCCTCAGTTTGTTCTCTGTATTTAAGAGTCTCTTATGGTTTGCCTCCCTCCTTGTTTTTACATTGTTTTTGTTTCCTTTCCCTTATGTTCATCAGTTTTGTATCTAAAATTCCACATATGAGTGAGTCACGATATTTGTCTTTCTCTGACTAATTTCGCTTAGCATAATACTCTCTAGTTCCATCCACATTGTTGCAAATGGCAAGATTTCATTCTTAATGATTGCTACTTGTTGATTTTCTAATGTTTCTGGTGTTGAACCAGACTTGCATTCCTGGAATATGACTGTTGTCCTAGTGTGTTGTTCTCTTGATAAATTGCAGAATTCAGTTGGATAATATTTTCTGGAAGGTACTGCCTTGACATCAACAAGAGGTGGCCTGTGAAAATTCTTCATATTTATCTTGTCACATTTTGATATTGATATGCTATATATGTAAAATAAATTGATGTGTGTGTCTCTTTTCAAAACTCTATAAGAATCCTATAAACATAAACATGAGATAATTTCTTTCCAGAACATTTTATAGAATTTAAGAGGCACTGGGCTTAGACATTATTCTCTAAGATTACTTATGATCCTCCATTTATCTTAAGTCTTAGGACTGTGCAACTTGTCCAATTTTTCTTGTGTAAGTTTCAATATAATTCCCTAGGAAATGATTGATTTGTAAGTGTCTGCTCTCTTTGTAAACTGCACAGACATTGCAATACAATACAGATCTAGATTTGGCTACATATAGGTGCAGAGAAAACTTCTACATCCCTGTGAAAACAGGGAAGTGTGTCCCAAAACGCCAAAAACTGTGACTCAAAGCACAGTCCTGGGAAAACTCCAAATATGACGGTGGCCCCAATTTTCCCTTCCCCTGGTTCAATGAAATCAAACATTTCCACCATCAAGAACACTCATGTGATTTGGAGGAAGATATTTGTGACCTTCAGAACGACTCTCCTGGAAAGACATCTGGTCTACATCAGCTCCATGCATCAGGGAGATCCAGATTCCTGAACTCCAATGTCCACCAGTAGGTTCTGAGCAGGTGCTGGGAACATGTGACCAGCACTATTACGTGGAAGCACAACCATGGTGTATGAGAATGACCTGTCTCCTTCCTGTGCACTCCCTCCAGCCATCCTCCCATGGTCCCACCTGGGATGTGGAAATGGAGGTGGTGAATGGGTAATGTCAATGGAAAAGTCTAACTGAAAGAGCACGAGAGTCTGTCTTGGGAATAAATCTGTTCCAAGCTCACCTCATAAAAGAGGCTAATTTTGTACTCTGAAAGAACTGACCTGTGACGTCCAGATGGAAGGACACCTTCTGGCCCCCGGCCTCACAGCTGTACTCCCCGGCGTCGGCCTTCCCTGCCTGCTGCACCACCAGCCGCCTGCTGCAGCCCTTGGCCTCCACGTGCACTTTGGAGCTCGCACTCAGCTTCTTCCCGTCCTTGTACCATGTCACCTCCGTCTGGGCCTGGGCCACCTCACAGCTCAGTGTGGCACTGGCCCCCGCCTTGGCCTGCACCTCACTGCATGCTGGCTGCTCCTTGACAAATACAGCTGAAGGCTCTGGGGACAGGGAGAGATGCATGGAGTCAAAGATACCATCCGTGTGAAGAATGCAAGTCTTGGAAAAAAGGTATAAACAAGGAGGCAGGGGGACTGCAACTCTCTCCAATCTCTGTGCCAAGTGGGTGGACAAGAAGCCCCACAACCTTCTCGGTAACAACTAACACAATTTATTTACAGACTGCCATTTTCCTGGCTGTTCTGGGGTGGGGGGGACCATACATTCTATCACTGATCTGCCTGCCTTCCTGTGGCTGTGTCCTCCATAGTCTTGATGACTCACAAAGTACAACACCCTTTCTGAAGTTTTTGGTAGTTATAATTTGCTCTACTGTGGTGTCATTGCTCAAGAGATGTGCCCCACTTACAAGAGCACTTTCTCTTACTCGTATTTATTTAAGAGCTCTTTATATAAGTAAATGTCAGACTGTTGTGGTTATGTGTGTTTATATACCCTCCCCATCTAGTGACTGGCATTTCTACCCCTTCATTGGGGGCCCTACATAGACACCCAATTTTTTGCATTGCTGTACTTTTATCAGAAGTCTTGATATCAGGTAAAGTTAATGCCATTGCATTGGGGATTTCTTTTGGTTTTTGTTCAGTTTTGTTTTGCTTTGTTTTTGTCAAAAGTAGATTTCCTCTCTCTGGCTTTACAACTCACTTGTCAATACTCTCACTCACATAAGAGCTATTATTTGGGATTTAATGAGGACTGACTACCTCTGGATCTTTCATCAATTTCCATCCATGATTTAGATCTCTTTCTGTCTCTCAATAAAGTTGAATACTTTTTTCCCACAAAGCATCTGAAGATCCTTTCTTATACCTGGAATTGGTAATAGGATTTTTCTCATGCTGTTATAACCCCTTCAAAATGTCACTTTCCAGCTTCTGCTGTCTGATGTCTAGATACAGAATGCTTCCTATATATTGATTTTTGTATGTCCTATTCTCTCCTCACTCTCTTTGCCATCCAAAAAGTAACTTTGGGATTTTCCACATTGATAATCATATCTTCTGTTAGTTTCAGTTTTCATTTTTCCAACTTTCACCTTCACTTTTATTTTCCTCCAGGATGTGCTGTGAACGTTGCATAAAAGTGAGGACATTCAGCTTCCCTGTCTTGGTCCCATCTCAAAGGCAAAGCTTTCAAAGTTTCACGTGAAGTGTGATGTCAGCTAGCCTTTTCAATACCACCAGTTACTACA
>NW_026059667.1:0-41106 GCF_023721935.1 Panthera uncia | reverse complement strand
GATTACTGATTGAATTGGATGGAATTGAATTAACTTATTACTGGTAATTGTCACTATCCCATCAGTCAGCAAGCACTGGAGGCTTGTACTAGGGAAACAAAACACTGGCTGGCCCTTGGACTAGGTATTCTGTAAAAAGAAGGTTGGTTATATGATTTTGATTAAAGCTAATACTGCTTTTTTCTAAGCATAGTAATGAGTAGTTAACTGATTCTGCATTTCCCCTCGATCCCAAAGGAAACTGGGTACCTGTTATGCAATCTTCAACATTCTAGTACCTTCCCTTTTCCATAGCATAAAATAAGCTATCCCTACAGAGACCATTTATGAGTGTACTTTGTTTTAAAGCACATCTGTCTTGCAAACCAGGATTACAGGTGCTGTATTTTAGAGGGCCATTGACCTCTAAATAGTTCCAGAACACTTGACACTCAGCAACCATTTTCTTCGTGCCATAGCATGTGGTGCACTAAAAGAAAAAAAATCATAATTGCAAGGTTACAGCATAATCAAACAAACGGGAATGCTAACACAATCAAAATAACTAAATAAAGGCACTTAACAAAAGAATTAAGAAGAAATCTTGCGAGACAGATGAAGTGGTCCGTGTTGTGATGAAGAAGTGGGTTCAAAGCTGAACTCTGAATCATGAGAGAGGATTTAAATTAGGCTCTTTGTCTACTGATGTGGGGGGGCCTCACCCCTGTGGCTGCTGCTCTGAGCAATAAGCAGAGAAATAGGCTGGAGGGGAACTGAACAAACCATGTACCACTGAGGCTGAGAACAAAGGGAAAGAAACTAGAAACAATGCAGAAATGCTGTCAGTGTAACTGGTAAAACCTCAAAAGACAGAGCCACTGGACCGATTTAATGGCACAAAGAGAGAGTTTCCTCTGATAACGTGTTACCCAAAAGTAAAGAATGCCTTGGAGTGGAACACAGTTCATCTGTAAGCCCTCGGGATCAGAAGCATCAATAGTAATCCTTGGGGTACAGGAAAGTTATGTGATTCTTGTCATCGTGTCTGCCCCTCCACCACGTACACACACACACAGAGTTTATCTCAGGGCTGGTTTGATATTATGAATTACAATACATCAATGAATGTTTGGATTTTAATCACCTTAGTTAGGATTATTCATCAATTTAATTAATATCTCTCAAAAATTCATCAAAATCTGAATAATACGCAACCTCTGGGCAGATGTCATACATGCAAATCCTGTAAATCCTTTACCCAATTCCTTGTGATAGAACAAACTTCTACCTTGTTTTTTTTTTTTTTTTTAAACTCATTTACAGGAAATCAAGGTGTAAATCAGGATCATTTTCTTTTTTTATATTTTTTTAAATGTTAGTTTTGTTTATTTTTGAGAGAGAGAGAGGGCAAGTTGGGGAGGGGCAGAGAGAGAGAGGGACAGAGGATCCAAAGCGGGCTCTGCGCTGACAGCAGAAAACCCATTTCGGGGCTCAAACTCATGAACAGTGAGATCATGACCTGAGCTGAAGATGAATGCTTAACCAACTGAGCCACCCAAGTGCCCTGTAGGATCATTTTCTTAAGCCCATGCACCATGTTTTGTCTCACAATCTTGAGTGGTATTGATAGCATAAAAAAAAAAAAACCTACATTCATATTAGTAGATTAAAACATTACAACTGGTGTAGTTTATGTTTATTTCTTTTAAAAATTATTTTTATTTTAAAGTAATGAATTAAATGCTTTCAAGTCATGTATTTCCTTTTTAAAATTTTTAAAGATACTTTTATTTATTTTTGAGAAAGAGAGAGACATAGCACAGTGGTAAAGGGGGAGAGGGAGACACTGAATCTGAAGCAGGCTCCAGGCTCTGAGCTGCCAGCACAGAGCCCGATGTAGGGCTCGAAACCATGAACAACAAGATCATGAGCCGAAGTCAAATGCTTAACTGGAGGCATCCAGGCACCCCTCACGTCACATATTTTCTAAAAGTTTTTTTTAATATAAATTGCAGTCCCCTCCACTTTTTCTATGTCCCAACCTTGTCCCTAAAATGTTTTAATTCTTCTGGTTGTTCCTTCTACTTATCTCAATATTCTAAAATAATTGACTTGCATTACTATTTCTTCAATCTTCAATTTCAGATATTATCACTTTATTTTTGTTATGGCAATTAAGTCCACCTTGCCTCAGTCACACACATAAATAAGCATGTAGACACACACACACACACACACACACACACACACACACATTCTTCCCTTTCCCTCATTCTCCCAATATAGTTTAACATTGTTTTTAGGGGCGCCTGGGTGGCTCAGGTTCATGAGTTCAAGCCCTGGATTAGGCTTCATGCTGATAGTGGGAAGCCTGCTTGGGATTCTCTCTCTCCCTCTCTTTCTGCCCCTCCCCACTTACTCTCTCTGTCTCTCTCAAAAAAAATTAAACATTACTTTTTTAACAGGAAGTCAGGGATTACATTATCTAGTGTGTGTGTGTGTGTGTGTGTGTGTGTGTGTGTGTGTATGATAGCATTTTTTTCTCTTACATTTTTCCTGTGGAATTAATTAATCATTGCCTTTCCTCCCCCTATTTTCCCAGTTTCATTTGGAATCATTACTACATTTTCCAAATATTCCAACAGATCTTTCAAATGCCTATTGGTAAATTTTTCAGTTGACTGAGCAGAATTCCTTTTTTTATTTGGCCTTGATTGTTTTCTGGAACACCTTCACTCTGCAGGTGTCTGTCCCCTGCTCTGGTTTTCTTAGGTCTCCTGTGCTGTTCAGATTCTTCCTTAGCTAGATTTCATGTCCTTCTCATTTTTCATTTTCTCTCTTGTTTTTCTGATACACATCCCACAGTAGCTTCCTAAGAGGAGGATCTAAAGAGATAAATTTAAAGAACTTGTACACCTGAAAATTAATTTATTTTCACTTCCCATTCTATTGATAATTTCCCTGAGTATAGAATTCTGGATTGAAAATACTTTCCTTCAGAGGTTAAAGGCATTACTTCCCTATTTTATAACATCCCGCATTTTTATTAAGAAATCTGATGGCAGGTGAATTCTATTTTGTTATGTTTGATAATGTTTTCCTCACGCCAAAAGCTTCTAGGACTTCCTCCTTTTCTTTACCGTTTTTAGATTTTCTGATAGGTTTAAGTAGTTCTTAGTTTTATTTTATTCATTTGCTTGATACCTGTGAGCTTTTCTAATCTGATGATGTGTGCCTTTCGGTTCTGGAGATTTTCTTGTCGAATTTATTTGGAATTGTTTTCCCTTTTATATATTTTGTTGGCCTTTCTCTAAGCACTAATGGTGAAACTCCTGGGATCATCCTTTTTCTTTTCTCATATATTCTATTCTTTTCATGTCTTTTTTTCAATTTTCTGGGCAATTCCTCCAGCTTTATTTTTTAAGAAATTAATATACATGCATTAGTTTGTCTGCTTTGTGTCTATTTATTGTAAGCCCTTTTATTTCTGTTTGTTTGTTTCCCTCATTGATATTGCTTCTCCTCTCAGAGGACCTGCACCATGGCACATTTATATTTAGGTATAAATTTACATTTGGTACTCTTCTCACCTTCATGTTTGAATGACATCAACGTCAGAGCTGATAGAAGGAGGGAAAAATAAAACACAAATGTGAAGTGCTAAAAAAGAGCAAGTCAGAGCAGTGTACGTGTTGCTGAGTTATGAGTGTTCAAACTTCCCTCTTTTATGTAGTTATCACTTCTTCACATTCATAAAAATGGATTTTCCTGACAGTTTAAAAGTTAAAACATAAGAATTCATACACAATTCAAAATACATAGGAGTTTGTTACAGAATTCAGTTGCTGAAATAAGAAAAATAAAAAGAACCTAGCTGTCCCACTAATTCTATGACTAAATCATACCAAAACAAATCAAAACAAAAACATCTCCCAATGGCGGGGAAGGCTATTTTCCACGATCTTCTTGGGGACTTGAAAACACTTACGCCCTTGCCATTTCATTCCAATTCTGAGTCTTTTTTTTTTTCCCCAGAACACTAATCAACAAGCAGTTACAAAACACTAAGAGAAGGAGGACAAGGTATGATACGGGAACATCAAGCTTAGACTGGAAATTGAAGTGATGGCCGTGTCTTTCTATATGTGTTGGTTTCAAGGTTCATAGCAAAAGGGTCGCCCCTGAGGTAAAGCCCAGCCATTGACTCCACCTTGTACTCGAGGAGCCACCTAGCCATAAATGCGGAGATTCCAAATGCCACACATTTATTTACTGCAGAGTGAGACCTGTGTTGCAAACCCTGTTTGGAAGTCAGCCAAACCCTGTTGTGAAATTGCCCCAGCACCAGACGTACAGATCCGAGAACTCTGCCATTTCTGATGGCCACCGTAGGGACTCCACTTGGAGTAAGGTCTCACACATGCTCCTGGTGAAGAGCAGTGAAGGAAGTGGGTTCAGTAATCACTTTTCCAAAGACAGAGGTAGTATTTTAAACTACTCTAAAGGGCATAACCAGATTGAAATTGAGGGGAGGAAAACAAACAAACAAATACAAAAAAAATCCATTACTCTAATAATTCAGAACCAACTAGGCCACTTCCATTGTTCCCCTTCTCATTTTGGGATGAATATTCTATCTCTCATCTCTTGTTCTATTATTTTATACCCCCATCTTTTCTTCCTCTCTCCTTTTTTATACTTTTTTTCTTTAAGCTTTTCCTCCTCTTGTTTTCTGTTTATGTCTCCCCATCTGCTCTGCCTCTCTCTCCTTGATTGATTTCCTTTATGTTTCATTCCATCGCTGCCATAACATTGATATAAAGATCCAATATAAGGATCCTCTATCACTCTTTCCTATCTTGTTTTCTCCTGTCACTAAGGTAACAAAAGAGCTGTGCAAACAAAACACAGCATGATCTGAACCTCATAGTGTTTTCTTTTCTGATCTTGGAGAGCACCCTTCTAGAATGTGAAAGCGGTATGTATTCTGGAGTCCCTCACTTGGTGAGGAGAAATCTGGAAGATGAAAAAGGTGGGGCTTTCTTGCAGGTTTCTTGTGCAGAGCCACTCTGATTCCAGCTCCTGCCGTAATAAGAAGAAGACACATGGCAGTCCATAGAGGTTTTCCCGGAAAAGACCTATAGTCACATTGTAGCATCCCTGGAAGCAGCGGTAGTGCCATCAGGTGATGGCAGTTTGTGTGCCGGGAAATAGCTGTCTACATGTGCAACCATGTGCCTGTAATTCTCAGTGCTTGTGTGTATGTGTGTGTTTGCATGTGTGTGCATATGCCTGTGTGTGTCAGTTTTGTATGCAGTTTCCCTAGATGTATATATAATCCCCTAAACCTTGCAATTAATGGTGTCGACTATCTCAATAAAAAATCCCATCACCGTTACATCATGAGTTTTTATGCAGGTAAAAGTGCATCAAACAGTACAACTGAAATGTGTTCATTATACGCCCAACACATGTCAATGTACCAGGAAAACAAATCTCTCATCACACAATATCTGTCACAGAGTCAGAGACAATAGGACCTCACCTCCTGGTAGGTCTCATGGCATGACTGGTCATAATATGTCACTCTTGCCATTTTCCTCACACAAAACACCCTTCATCTGAGGCTCCACAATGAGTCCTCCCAAGTCACTCTAGTCACATTGGGTACATTAAGGTGGAGAAAGAGAATCTCACCAGTGTGATGGGAGAATCCCCACTTACATTTGTGTCCATCTGCCAGTGGAAAGAGGGGCTTGATGTAGTGTGAAGAAGGCTTTTGCAAGTAAACAATTTAAGGTAGCTATCCTAAGACAGTATAAATATAAACAGTGCCAAATTAGGATTTGAGTTCCCTTTAGAGGCTAAATCTTGTGAATTGTGAAGTACCCAACCGCTACTTTTCTCAAGGTTCCACTTGTAGTACATCACTTTTAGCCCCATCACAGAAACAAACGAACACAGCATAGTAACATATTCACATCTGAGAACAGGAAACTGAGGAATGGAGCCCTCTCCGGTCTCTCTCAAGTATGTGTAGATTCTTATTGTGATGTCAACCCTGGCCATCACATGTGGTGACTCTGCTTTCTGGCATTTATATTAGTGTCCCTGCTAAATATCAGGACTGGCCCACCAAACCTGGCTGTGGGCCCTTTTCAGTGCAAACCAAAGCTCAACATCTTCCTAAGTCCATTTTGAATGCATGAGATTTGTTGGGCAGCTGGTGAGTAGGGAGAGCGGGAAGTTGATTATGGGTAAAGTATGATGAATTGTTCTATGGTCTTCTGCTAGCAAGATACCAACCTTACTCTCTGATTCTCTGCAGTTCCCAGAAAATTGCTGTAGCAATGAAGCACAAGATGTGCCACCCAGGACAACCACATCCATAAAGAAAGGAGACCTCTTCTGGTTGCACATCAGGATGCAACCTCTTACTGTACCAGAGGAAGGTACCATGGAAATTTACTAAGTTGATTAAGAATAATTTTTTTTCATTCATTGTCCTGTACTACCAGGACAGCATAAAATGTCGAGGCAGGTGTTTCAGTGATTTCAAGGCTACAAATTCAAATTCCTTAAGTCAATCATAGTACAATAACTATAGAAATTAAGAAGCATTTCTATATCAACACAGGATCCATGTTGAATAGTACACAAGTTTCTAGTACAGCGTTAGCTACCTTTTGAACAGAGCTCAATATCGATCTCCCCGTGAAAGAGTGTTTCCAGATTTTTTGACTATGGTAGACATGATTGACAAAGGTTCACTTAACATAAGATTAAGGGAAATGTTGAGGTTGTTTTTGGCTAACGTGTGTCCCTAGGAAAGTCATCTCAGTGACAGAATTGACACTGGATATGTGGATACTGTCAGTACTCTCTCCCTCTAGGTACCCAGCAGCCCAGATGCATGACAGGTACTCTACAAACAGGAGAGATCAGGGATTGTTTGAGTGGTGCCAGGAAATCACCTATCTTTCCTCATATTTGAGAACAGTATAATTGTGGAGGTTGTCAGAAGAATGGAAATGGAGTATATCTGGGAAGGGAGGAGGAAGGGGAACACGAAATGTGAGTTGCAAGGAGGGACCTAGGCAAAGTCCTGCACAGTCATGGGGACAGTGAGCGCCTGGAGGATGGGCAGGATGACACAGGCTTCATTCCTGGTCATGGAGATAACCTGAGATGGTACAAATGAGTGTTAGATAGGAGACACACTCCTCCCCTGAAGTTTCAAGGGCTTGAGGTCTGGAGGACTCAGAACTGAAGACCCATCACCCTTTAGCCAGGATCCATCATTCCAAGAGCAGAGGGCCACAGGTTCTCACCTCCACTAACTCTTCCCTGCCCTTTTCAACAGCTACCCGAACATGGTTGATGCCCTGTCCAAAGGAAGGCAACTCCAAGGATGGCAAGGATTCGGAAGAAAGGAGCAACGTGCTGCCTGTAATTCATCTCCTCCTCCGTGTCTTGCACAAACTCTCTTCTGCCATCCATAAGCAACGCTTTGGAGCCCTCCCCATTCAATCCTTTTATAATCCCCATGCTGACATACCTGGCTTCATGCAGGCAGTGATGACTTGCATATGTAGCTTGTATGTAACCTCTCTGCAGAACCCCTCAGTCCCTTTCTTAGTGTCCCTCTGGACACTTAGTGTCAGCATGTTACTGCAGCACGAAGTCTGGAGAAAATGTCCCAAATGGCCCAGAAGGGAGGGGGTGAAGGAGTCAGCAGGGCTGAGCCCAACTTGTTGGACCTGTCTCAGGAAGTGGGGATCTACCTGGGTTCCGTCACTGTGTGTTTCCTGCCTGAATGGATCTTTTCATGCTAGATTCAGCTCTTCCCTCCATCTCTCAAGAAGCACCCCTTCGCTCAACTTATGATTAAAAGCAGGGTAAGCAGGTTTGCTGTCACCAGAGGAGCAAATGCAAATGTGGTGAGTTTGTCATGAAAAGGGTAAGGAAACCTGGGCACACATTCTCCATCTCTGCATAGCTTACATGGCAATTCAGGAAACCCAGCCAAAACCTGGGATGCTGCCAGGGCTTGTGACCACAAAGAGGAGACAAGATTAATGCCATAATCCCTGTAGACCCTGAAGGATATCCTGAGCACATTCCCCGAGGAACCTCAATCTAATCTATACAAGGCCATGAAATCCTGGGCTATCATTCCACCAGCAGCTGCTGAACTTCGAAGGAGTGCTGTGGTTGCCCGTAAGGGACCTGGGGGGCAGGAATCCAGGAGACATATGCACTGTATTCTAGGAGAAGAGAGCCCCAGGAGTTGTGCTCCCTTAGAATTTTCCTGCCCTTAGAATTTTCCAATGTCCACCTTCCTCCCAGGCTGGACCACAGGTGAGCCTTGTTTCCATTTGAAATGCATCTCTACCACTGACCTCTGTGGCCCTGGAGCAAACTAGAGGCCCACAGCACAGCATGCTTGAAAGTGGGTGGTTTGAGGCTACTGTTCAATTTTTGTCGTTGGAGCCCTCAGCATAGTAGACAGAGAACCAGGTTCCCTTTTCTCACAGTCCTGGATCTGGAACTCTCCTGCGGCCTATATTGCACTCCTGCCCTCTGCCTGTGTTCTTCCCGGGACCCTCGTAACTTCTCCATATTTGTCATAAAGCCTGCCTCTTGTTCATCTGCAGAATTCTCCTGTGAGTGTGCTCTGTAGATCAAGTGTGGAAAATCATGAGGGGCAACATGAGAGAAAGACCTGATTCAAATTTCCTGAGACTCAACTAATGGATTAGAGAAAGTAGCAATCCTTGATGGTTAGGATGGACACCTGAGTTTTAAAAGTGTGGTTGGAGTTTAAGGATAACACTTGGAATATACCAAAAGCGCAAGGGAGGAATAAACAAGGACAGTCATCCATGCTTGTTGAAATTGCTACCACTAAAACACCACTCTGACGGATCTCTTCTACCATTACTAGCTGTCACCAGGAGTCCACATTAAATTACCCAAGAGTCCAAGACTAAAAGCCTCCTCTATGTAACAGTTTCATTTTTTAAACATTGTTGCTTGAAAGTCCTAGGCATATCACCTATGTACACTTTTCATCTACATACTGTGGGCCTGGTGGGAAGCATTCTTGCCAGGGAAAAGAAGGAAAACGTTGATTCTAGCCTGCCACATATGCCCATGCGATTTGTGGCATCCTGATTTGAATATCAGGACTCTCTCTGTTCCTCTCCTCCTTTCTGCAACTTTAGGGATGAAAGGGAGCCATTCAAGCAGGAACCAAACTAAAATTAGTCAGGTTTTTAATAAAAAAGAAGAAATACTTCTAATTTGTGGTCTGATATGTATGTAGCTGAGACATTATCACTCCCGTGCTCACCACAAGAGAAATGCAGAACAACCTGAAAATAAACAATTCCTAAAATTTACAGAGAACTGATCTCACAGGGCAAACTATCATTGTAATAATTGGAGAATTATTGGAGAATAATTGGAGAATAGGTGAATACAGAAGAGTCAGAGATTCAGGAGCAGAGGCTTCTGCAGGAGCAGGGATCTGGGCTGCAACACTTCCACTCTGAATGATGAATTTCTGAAGGCTCAGTGTGCACAAGCTGCGAAGAGCAAATTTCCAGGGGCCCAGAGGGTGGGGCCTCCACACTTCCATGGTTTACCTCCAGTACCCCTCCACATTCTCAAGGTGAAAGTCAAAGAAAAATCCTTCAAACTTTGGACCAGGGAGAAGAGAATCAACCATTCCAAAACACACCCAGTGCCCTCTGTTCTCTTTAAGGAAGCCTTCATTCAAAGAAAGTGTCTCAGCAGAGCAATCACCTTGGGTGCGACAGGAGCATAAGTGGCCTGGGGAAAGGGAATGCCCAAATCTAGTCACTCCAGTTTCCATGCAGAGGAAGGGACTCAACTACCTCTTGAATTCTCTCACCCCATGGGAAGGAGGATTCTGAGAAGTACTGTCACTGTCAAGTCCCAAGGACACAGGCTCACTGAAAGACTGAGGTCTCATCATAGAACAATACGCCCCCTCCCCTATACATTTCTGCTGCATGAATAGGGATTTTAAAAATCCTGTATCAAAAGGGGATTTTACCTGAAGAACTCCAAGTCTCAGATGTTATTGAAGATGTATCAAAGGAAACCCAAAGCACACAGGAGAGACAAAATAAATAACAGCAAAAATCCTTCAAACAAACAAACAAACAAACAAACAAACAAACAAAAAACAAAGGAAATGGTAGCTTGGATATCTATCCTAGCAGTGAACTGAGAACATAGTTTAACTCCTAGAATATAAAAAACTCAATTAGAGACCAACTTATTTGAGTTGGTTTTGCCCAACACCTTATGTTCAGCTTTTAATAAAAAAAAAATTACAATGCTTATTAAAAGTCAAAAGGCAACAGTTTGAAGAGACAGAGCAAGCACCATAATCAGATTCAGATTACGACAGAGAGTAGGGAGTTATTAGGCTATGGATTTAACATATAATTAAAACCTTAAGGGCTGCAATGGAAAAGGTGTAATTAGCCATGTGAGCAGAGAGATGGAAATTCTACCGAATGTAAAGTAAATGGTGGGAATAAACACTATATTAGAAATGAAGAATACTTTAGATATGCTCATGGATAGCTGGGGACAGGAATGAAGAAAGGATCTGTGAGTTGAAGCCATGCCACTGGAATCTTTACAAACTAAAGAAGAAAATAATGACAGAAGGAAATGTAAAGGAACATCCAGGAACTGTAGGACATTGTAAAAATTGTAACATCTGTATAAAGAAAACAGGAAAGGAAGGATGGGAGGGAGTGAGGAATGTGGAAGGAAGGAACAAAGGAAAGAAGGAAGGAAGGAAGGAAGGAAGGAAGGAAGGAAGGAAGGAAGGAAAGAAGGAAGGGGCACAGAAAATATTTCAAGCAATTAGCGCTGACAAATTCAACATGTATGAAACCACAGATCCAGGAATGTCAGAGCAAGAGAAATACCAAGTGATCAATACCTTTGTAAAGCATTTGCAAAGGGCAGTAAATCAAGACAAAAAGGAAAAAAAAAAAGCTTGAAAGGAGACAGAGGGGAAAAGTCCTATGTGTAGAAGAACCAGTATGAGTTATTCTGGATTTATCTTCAGCAACCATGCAAGCAGGAAGAGAGTGGGATTAAAGTGTAGAAAGAAAAAATTAATTAGATGAATTCTGAATCAAATACATTTCTCCTTCAATACCGCTGCAGACATAAAGTCTTTCTAATATAAATAGAAATTGGAATTGCCAACATTAAATGTTCCTTACAAGGTAAAGAGGGTATTCAGAGGGAAGAATAACATATATGTCAGCAACTTGACTCCACACAAAGAAAGGGTTTTAGAGAAAGGAAGAAATGAAGGTAAAATTGTCCTTAGGGTCTTATTTTTCTTCTTTTAAGCTGATTTAAAGACTCATTTCTTAATATAATAATTGCAAAAATAATTTTGATGATAGTTTATAAATAATGAAAATATATAACAAATTTTGTTCAGTGATGGGATAGAGGAATTGAAAGAATTCTCTTTTAAAAGTACTTGTTGCCCTAACCATGAGGAAATAGTGTCGCTGGATGAAGAAGGAGGAGGGAGAGAAGGAGGAAAAAAAAGGAGAAGAAAAAGAAGCAGCAGCAGCAGGAAGAGAAATTTCAAACGTTTTCCTCTAAATGGAAATGAAAACATACAACTCCTGAAAGTGTGTGAAATGAAGTGAAAGCAGTTTTTAAGAAGAAATTCACTGCACTGAAGGTATGTATTAGAAAGAAGACTGATCTGCAACAATAATCTTAGGAAAAGAAGAACAACATAAACCCAAAGCAAACAGAAGAAAGAAGTAACAATTACTGTAGAAGTTCAATGAAGTTAAAAATGGGAAGACAATAGAAAAATCAAGAAAACAAAGCTAGGTCTTAGAAATGAAATGAGAACAAACAAAAATTAGTAATAACTAAAAATTTGGTCGGGGAAATGACATATTCCCTGATGAAATCTATCGGATCTATACCAAAGCTGAACATACTCGAAATTTCCCCCTTTCCCATGTGACCTTTAGTTTCTACAACCACAATGCAGACATGGATATGTGATAATGCTTAAATAACTTTTGAGTAGGACTCCAATATCTATACATTAGACCTCACTAAAAGGTAAAACTTTAGTGATTCAAAGGACACCCCACACTCTAGAGAAAACTTTACAGTTCATAGAGCTAATGAGAAACATTGTTAGTGTACATTACAGCTCATTTATAAGAAGATAAGGAACTCCATTTAAACATGGACAAATGAGTGCCAAAGATTATTCTCTGCAGAAGGTATTCAGAACACCATTAAGGACAGGAAAACGTGTCCAACAACCCTCGTCATCAAAAGCCCAGAAACCAAAACCACCATATATACTTTCATAGCCACAGTATAGCTATAACCAAAAAGACATGCTGAGACTGTCAGTGAAACGATGGAGAAATTGAAACCCTCTCACCTGGCTGGGTGGAATGGAAAATTGTAGTCACACTGGAAAACAGTCTTGCAGGTATTCAAATAGGGACATAGGGACTTAACTTTGGACCCAGCAACTGCACTTTTCTAAACAAATGAAAGATATGTCCACACAAAAACTTGTCTATGAATGTTCACAGAAGCTTTATTCACAATAACCCCAAAGTGCTAACAGCAGCAAATGTTCATCAACTGAGGCATGAATAAACTGTCCTGTATCTGCACAATGAAATATTATTCAGCAAAGAGGGAATGAAGTGCTGACCTATGTTACAACACAGGCAGACCTTTTCAAAGGTTCAGAATTTTATAAAACATTTTTAATAATAGTCTTTGTGAAAATATAGAGCCTCTCAAACTTCTAGAATCAACTTTATCTTATACAGTGCACATTTTTTCATTGTAGACTACCAGCAGATTACTTATGCAATACAGAAACACATGACTTGTTTGTTTTCATGTCAGAATTTTTTTTCTTGCCTGCACCAGAATTTGGAGTTCTATGAAGACAAGATTGTATATTTGACACTGTCATGCTCATAAACAGTCCAGTTTCTGAAGTAGTGAAGGTACCATGAAACAGACATTACTCAGTGAAAATTTGATAAATGAGTGAATAACGTGATTTAGGTGCTCCTACTCCTGCATGGCACGTTCACACCATTGATTCCTCAGTCCGATTCTCCCTTGAGGATCAGAAAGATGTTATAGACTTTCTCCCTCATTCTCCCAGGTGCATATGTGTGTAGACAACCCAAAATGTTGCAGGCAACATCCTATGTTTTAGAGACCCCTTGAATACCATGTTTCACCCATTCAACTTAAACAGACCTCAGGGATATAATAAATGTTTTGACCAACGAGGAGAAAGGAATTGATCTGAAAACAGGCCAGAACTCATCTTAAGAGTTCCTACATCCTCCCTACGTTAGCATTCTTGCAGGTGTAACTTACAAAACAGAAACTCTGTGTTAATCATTGTCCTAGCACTTTCTTTTAAAAGACCATTCATATAGAGCAAAGAGTAGATGTCTGCAGAGTCCAATTCCAAATGGATCTCTGAGTGGAAGTGCTTTGTCTTTGCAGGAATGACCATATGTACCCATTGCTGTTCTAAGATGGAACTGGAAATGGGACCCTTTCCAGTTCTGCAATGGTCTTTCACTTTCTCAGTCCTGGAGGTATCTATCTTGGCGGGATGGGGTAGGATTTACTAACACAGTCCAATATAGTGAATGAACCACTGCTTGAGTCACAGAAATGTTAGGGATTTCCCGTCCAGGTACCCACAATTCTCCAGGACTGGCGCAATTATTGAAGATGATGTTAACTTACAATTCTCTTTGAAGTTGTGGTGAAAGTCCTAAATGAAAATTTCACAATCATAGAATTAACGAAGCATTGGAGTTTCATCACAGAGCATGTGTTCATTTTTATTCACATTATCATTCATTCTTGTCATGTATCTAGGTATCCGAACACTAATATCATAGTTAACACACATCATATCGGGTTCTACATTTTCAGTTAACATTCAAAGTTATCTCCTAATGGGGCACCTGGGGGGCTAGGTCGGTTAAGTGGCCGACTTCAGCACAGCTTGTGAGTTCGAGCCCCTCGTCAGACTCTGTGCTGACGGCTCAGGGCCTGTATAGAGCCTGCTTCAGATTCTGTGTCTCCCTCTGTCTCTGCCCCTCCCCCTGGTTATGCTCTGTCTCTTAGAAATAAATAAATGTTATTTTTTTAAAAAAATATGTCAATCTATAGTCTTCTGACTTTTATCATTCCTATTGAAAGGTCATATCTATTGTACCTTTGAAGATTATTGGTCTTTGGTCTATAGCTGTATTTAAAAATTTCTCTGCCTTAGTTCTCAGTTCTCCAAGGATAGATATGAATAGGGAGCCTAAAGATTAGAGAAGAGACATCTTTGGGAATCATTAGCATAAAGGGGAAAAGTAGGAGTGATGAGGGGTGAATGTTAGGGACAGTATGAAAAGGAGTAAAGAAAAGGGAAGCTAGGAGATGGAAAGGAAAGAGAAATATATTTAGAAGACAATAAATAAAAGATGGAACCCATAATTGACAAAATGATCAGAGAAGGAGGAAGAGGTTAAGGGTGTCTACTATCTGAGATGCAAGGGAAGAGAGTCACAAAGAAGGGGTCAACAATGTCATGAAAGATAGGGTTCAGTTACATGTCTATAGAGTGCATTGTTTACATGTGGAAAAACAGAAATCACTGGCAAAATTACCTGCTGTTAAATTTAATGTATCAGCTTCCTTTGCTTTGGTAACAAATTACCACAGACTTAGTGGCTTAAAACAATGCCAATTTGTTATGTTACAATTTTAGAGGTAAGAAGCTCGAATTTCAGGGGTGCCTGGGTGGCTCAGATGGTTAAGCATCCGGCTTTGGCTCAGATCATGACCTCACGGCTCCCGGGTTCAAGCCTTGCTTTGGCCTTTGTGCTGACAGTTCAAAGCCTGGAGCCTGCATCAGATTCTGTGTGTCCCTCTCTCTCTGCCCCTCCCGCTCATGTTCTCTCTCTCTCTCTCTCTCCCTCACTTGTTTGAAATAAACAAAAAAAATTAGGGGCACCTGGGTGACTCAGTCGATTAAGCTTCCAAATTTGGCTCAGGTCATGATTTCATAGTTCCTGAGTTCCATCCCCACATTGGGCTCTATGTGGACAGCTCAGAGCTTGGAGCCTGCTTCAGACTCTGTGTATCCCTCTCTCTCTGCCCCCCTCCCGCTCACTCTCTCTCTCTCTCTCTCTCTAAAATAAACATTAAAAAATTGTTACAATTTTTGAGTTCTAATTTCAAAGTGTGGGCAGTGTGACATTCCTTCTGGTGGCTCTGGGGAGAATCTGTTCCCTTGTCTTTTCAGTTTCTAGAAGTCATCTGCATTCTTTGGCTTGTGGCTTCTTCCTCCATCTTCAAGGCCAGGAGCATGGCATCTTCAAACCTGTCTCTCTTTAACCTGTTTCCATCACCATGTCTCATCTGACTCTAACCCTTCAGATTTCCTCTTTTAAGGACCTCTGTGATTATGTTGGGCCCACTTAAATAATCCAGCATAATCTTTTCATCTCAAAATCCTTAACTATATAGGAGCAAAGTCACTTTTGCCATGTAAGGTAACATATTCACAGGTTCTAGGAAGTAGGGCATGAACATCTTTGGAGGATCCTTATTCTATCTACCATAATCATGTCACACGACCCGTTATCTGTGTCTCAATTTCCTTATTTGTAAGACAGGTAAAATTATACTGATCACACTTTGCTACTGAAATAATTCATTTCCATTAAACTGAACCCTGATTCACAGTAGACAGGCATTAATAAACAGTGGTGAAAAGGGAGTTTTCATTTCTTTGCCACTGGTGGGAGAAGGTTAAAGGAGGCAGAGTATGAATTAGGAAGCATGTCAAGGCAAATCTCCTGGCAGAGGAAGTAGTGAGTATGTTCAGGACAGGGTTCCCCAGCAGCTGAGGAAAAGGGGAAATTACTGTTTTGAAAGATAAGCCACATATTCCCTAGCAATATTTCAAATGTCTTTCAGCAAACTGTCCTCCAAGAAAGAAAATTAGCAAAACAAAAACCAGAACACACACACACACACACACACACACACACACACACACCAAAACTTACAGGGAAAAAAATAAAAAACCAAGAGAGAAATAAACCCACGTGTAATCACACGGGAATGTGCAGTCCCCTGATCCCCAGAGGCCAGGCCTTCTAAGATGAACCTAAGAATTTCTGGGCAAAAGTGAGTAAAAGTAAGGAAGTCAATATTCTCTTCCTGTACATGATTTTGGTTTCCATTTCAAGTGTCAATTTCACATGAGCAGCTCTAGTCCTCTGTTGCAGAACACCTAAATTGGTTGAAATAAGTATTAGTGGAAGAAAGGGGGTTATGGGCTGGGACTGAAGAGACATGGACTCTGGTTCCACTGAATTAGTGAATAATTTTAATCAAGTTGTTTTCTTCTTTCTGGGCCTCAGTTTTTCCCATGTATACATCAAGAACTAGACTGAGCTAACAATGCCATAAACTCTTCATTAGTGGATCTTGATTTTATGCTCTTGTCCTCTCCATCCCTCAGAGATCTCCCTTTCATGACTTTGACATTACTTCCTTACTAATAACTCCCAAATCATGCTATCTTCTCATTAGCAATCAGAATTATAGCTTCAGCTATCCACTAGTCATTTCTACTTGGTCATTTTGCCACACCTCACACTCAACATGACAAAACCTTCATTATTCCTTTCTTAAAATTTTAATTCTAGTGTAGTTAACATACAGTGTTATATTAGTTTCAGGTGTACAATATAGTGATTCAACAATTCTATACATTACTCAGTGCTTATCATGATAAATGTACCCTTTAATTTTTTTTAATCGTTTAATTTTGAGGGAGGGGAACAGAGAGAGAAGGAGACACAGAATATGAAGCAGGCTCTAAACTATGAGCTGTCAGCACAGAGCCTGATGCAGGGCTCAAACCCATAAGCCATGAGATCCTGACCTGAGCCAAAGTCAGACTGAGCCACAAAGGCACCCCTTGAGAAGACTGATACCCCTTGATAAGCATTCACTTAATCCCTTTCATATATTTCACCCATCCCCCCATCCACCTTCCTCTGATAACTGTTAGTTTATTATGTACAGTTAAAAGTCTGCTTTTTCGTTCAGGAGTTTATATCTAGGCTTTCCATCCACTCCATTGATCTTTGTATCTATTTTTGTGCCAGTACCACAACTATTTTGATTACTATAGCTTTGTAGTACTATATCTTAATATTGGAGACTGTGGCACCTCCAGTTTTCCTTTTTCAAGACTGCTTTGGCTATTCAGAGTCTTATCTGGTTCCAAACAAATTTTGGATTGTTGGTTCTAGTTCTGTGAATAATACTGTTAGGTCTTTTCATAGAGATCATATTAAATCTGCAAATTGCCTTGGGTAGTGTAGACATTTTAACAATATTTGTTCTTCTAATCCATGAGCAGGAAATATCTTTTCATTTGTGTCATCTGTAAATTCTTTCATCAATGTTCTGTACTTTTCAGAGCACAGGTCTTTCCCTCTTTTGTTTATTCCTAAGGATTTTATTATTTTTAGTGCAAATGTGAAAGGCATTTCTTTCTTAATTTCTCTTTCTGGTACTTCATTATTAGTGTATAGGAATGCAACAGATTTCTGTACATTGATTTTTTATCCTGTGAACTTACCAAATCTATTGTTCAGTTCCCTGGTTTGTTTTGTTTTGTTTTGTTTTCCTGGAGTCGTTAGGGTTTTCTATATATAGTATCATGTCATCTGCAAACAATGCAAGTTTGACTTCCTTCTTACCAATCTGATTTTTATTTTTTTCTCTTTTCTGACTGCTGAGTGTGGGACTTCCAGCACTATGTTGAATAAAAATAGTGAGAGTAGATATCCTTGTCTTGTTCCTGACCTTGGGAGGAAAGCTCTCCGTTTCCGCCCACTGAGTATGATGTTAACTGAGTTTTTCATATAAGGCCTTATTATATTGAGTTATGTTCCCTTTAAACCTACTTCGTTGAGTGTTTTTATCATAAATGAATGTTGTACTTTGTGAAATGCTTTTTCTACATCTATTGAAATGATCATATGGTTTTTATCCTTTCTCCTACTGATGTGATGTATCACACTGATTGATTTACGAATAATGACCACCCTTACCTCCCAGGAATAAATGCCACTTGATCATGGTGAATGAGTTTTTAGTGTATTGTTGGATTCGATGTGCTAATCTTTTGTTCTGGATTTTTCATCTATGTTCACAGGAGATATTGGCCTCTAGTTCTCTCTTTTGGTACTGTCCTTTGCTGGTGTTGGTATCAGAATAATGCTGGCCTCATAGAAGGAATCTGGAATCTCCCTCCTCCTCTATTTCTCAGAATAGTTTGAGAAGAATAGGTCTTAAGTCATCTTTGAATGTTTGGCAAAATCGCCTGTGAAGGCTACTGGTCCTGGACTTTTGTTTGTTGGGAGTTTTTTGATTAATGATTCCATTTTATAGCTGGTAATCAGTCTGTTCAAATTTTCTATTTCTTCCTGATTCAGTCTGGGGAGGATATACATTTCTAAGACTTTCTCCATTTCTTCTAGGTTCCCCAACTTGTTGGCATATAGTTTTTCATAATATTCTCTTATAATCTGTACCACACATATTTCTGTGGTATCAGGTATTTCTCTTTCATTTCCTGTTTTGTTTATTTTTTTAATTTAATGTTTTCTTTATTTTTGAGATACAGAGAGAGACAGAGTGTGAGTTGGGGGGGGGGGATGCGAGAGAGAGGGAGACACAGATTGTGAAGCAGGCTCCAGGCTCTGAGCAGTCCACACAGAGACCGGTGCAGGGCTCAAACTCACGAAGTCAGAGATCACCACCTGAGTGAAGTCTGGCACTTACCCAACTGAGACAACTAGGCGTCCCTCCTGTTTTGTTTATTGAGTCCTCATTTTTCAGGGATGGGGATAAGTCCAGCTAAAGGCTTATCAATTTTGTTCTTTCCAAAGAAGCAGTTTCTGGTTTCATTGATGTTCTCCTTTTTTTTGTTTTGTTTTGTTTTGTTTTATAGTTTCTATATCATTTATTTCTGCTCTAATCATTATTATTTCTTTCCTTCTGCTGGATTTGGGTTTTGTCTGGTCTTCTTCTACTAGATGCTTTAGGTATAAGGTTGGCTTGTTTATTTGAGATTTTTCTTGTTTCTTGAGGTAGGCCTGTATTGGTATAAAATTCCCTTAGAACCACTTCTGCTGCATTCCAAAGATTTTGGAGCACCGTCTTTTCATTTTCATTTGTCTCCATGTATTTTTTTTGTTTGTTTCTTCTTGGATTTCTTGGTTAACCCATTTATTGTTTAGCAGCATGCTATTTAACCTCCATGTATTTGTGTTCTTTCAAGACTTTTTTATTTGCGATTGATTTCTAGTGTCACAGTGTTGTGATCGGAAAAGATGCACTGTATGATTTCGATCTTTTTGAATTTGTTGAGACTTGTTTTGTGGCCTAATATGTGACCTATTCTGGAGAATGTTCCACGTGCACATGAAAACTATGTGTATTCTGCTGTTTTTGGATGGCATGTTCTGAATATATCTGTTAGATCCATCTGGTCCAATGTGTCATTCAAAGCCACTGTTTCCTCTTTCATTTTCTATTTGGATGATCTATCCATTCATGTAAGTAGTGTATGAAAGTCTTTATTATTGTATTACTATTGATTACTTCTTTTATGTTTGTTATTACCTGCCTTATGTATTTGTGTGCTGCCATGATGGGTGCATACATATTTACAATGGTTCTATTTTCTCCTTAGATTGTTCCCATGATGATTATGTAGTGTCCTCCTTTGTCTTGTGTTACCGTCTTTGCTCTGACAGAAGTATTGCTACCTCAACTTTCTTTTCACTCCCATTTGTATGATCAATGCTTCTCCAATCCTCCACTTTCAATCTACATGTGTCTTTAGATCTAAAGTGAGTCTCTTATGGGCAGCATATGATGGGTCTTGCTTTTTTCTCCATTTCAGCACCCTATGTCTTTTGACTGGAGCATTTAGTCCATTTACACTCAAAGGAATTATACATAGGTATGTAACTTATTACCATTTTGTTATTTGTTCTGCATTTCTGTTTGTAGTCCTCTGTTTCTTTCTTCTCATGTTCTTTCATCCCAAAGTTTTGTGGTTTTCTTTAGTGATACACTGGGATTCCTTTCTCTTCATTCTTTGCATATCTATTACTAGACTTTGATTTGTGGTTACCATTACATATGTATGTAACATCTCCCACATATAGCAATCTACATTAAGTTGATAGTCGCTTACATAGGAACACATTCTTTACTCTTTTCCCCACTCATATTTTAGGTAGATGTCAGATACTTTACATCCTTTTATTTTGTGAATCCCTCGACTGATTTTTATAGCTAGGCTTCTTTTTATGCGTTTGAGCTTCCTACTTTTCTTACTCCTACATTCCAGTCCTTTCCTTTCCATACCCCTGGTCTTTCTTTCCTTTCCACTCAAAGAGTCCTCTTTAACTTTTTTTTGTAGAAGTGGTTTAGTGGTGATGAATTTCTTTTCAATTTTGTTTGTCTAGGAAAATTTATCTCCCCTACTCAGAATTGTAGCCTTCCTAGATAGAGTATACTTCTCTACAGGTTTTTCTTTTTGTACTTGCCATGTCATGCCACTCCCTCCGGACCTGCAATGTTTCTGCCAAAAAAAAAAAAAAAAAAAAATTCAGGTGATACAAGATTTTCTTGTATATGATACTTTTCTTTTCTCTTAGTGTTTTTAAAATTTGGGATGCCTGGGTGGCTTGGTCGGTTAAGCGTCCAACTTCGGCTCAGGTCATGATCTCACGGTCCATGAGTTCGAGCCCCGCGTCGGGCTCTGTGCTGACCGCTCAGAGCCTGGAGCCTGTTTCAGATTCTGTGTCTCCCTCTCTCTCTGCCCCTCCCCTGTTCATGCTCTGTCTCTCTCTGTCTCAAAAATAAAGAAACGTTAAAAAAAATTTAAAAAAAATAAAATAAAATTCTCTCTTTATCAATACTTTTTGCCATTTTAATTACTAATGTGTCTCAACGTGGACATCCTTGGGCTGATTCTATTTGTAGCTCTCCGTGCCTCCTGGACCTGAATTTCTGTTTCCTTACCAGATTTGGGACATTTTCAGTTATAATTTCTTCAAATAAATGTTCTGCCTCATATCTCTCTTCTCATTTTGGGATTCCTATAATGCAAGTGTTATTATGCTTGATGGTGTTACTGAGTTTCCAGAGTCTATTTTCATTGTTATTAATTTTTCTCTCTTGTGGAACTTGACTGCTTTCCGATACCTTGACCTCCAGGTTGCTGACCCGTTCTTCTACCTTCTCTAGTCTACTATTTACTCCATCTAGTCTTACTTTTAATTTCAGTTATTGAGCTCTGCATCTCTAATTGTTTTTTTTTTAAATGTTTTCTATCTCTTTGTTAAGGGTCTCACTTAGCTCCTCCACTCTTCTCAAATCCAGTATCTTTATGACCATTAGTTTAATTTCTCTATCAGGCATATTACATATCTCCATTTGGTTTAGGTCTCTTGCTATGATTTTGTCCTATTCTTTCATTTGGGACATACTGCTCTGCCTCTTCATTTTGTCTAACTCTCTGTGTCTGTTTCTATGTCTTAGAAAAGTTAAGTCATGTCTCCTGTTCTTGAAAGTAGTGGTCTTATGAAGGGCATTACAGTGCCCTGCAATGCAATATCCCCTGTTCACTAGAATCTGGTGCTCAAGGTGGTCTCCTAGGTCTACTGCATGTGCCCAGCTGTTGTGGCTGAGCTGCATTTGCCTTTACTCCAGTCATCTGCATGGCTTTCTTTGCCTTTTGTAGCCAGTGTTTGGTCCTTGTGTTGTTAGTGAACCAATCTGGGGCCATCTTAGGCTTGAGTTGAATCAGACCAGGCATTTGCCAGAGATGCAATAGAACCAACTATAGGTCATTTTCCCTGTGTTATCCCCTGAGGAGCTTCACTGATGGGTGGGATCTGCACTCAGAACAAATGTCTGTCCCCAGCCCACTGCCGGGACCATAGTCAGACTGGTGTGTGTGTCCTCTCCCCAAGAAAAGAGTCAATGTCAAGGCTCTTATACACTGCCAGGCTTGTGGCACCATTCTGGATGGGCTCCAGCCAAGAGCGATTTGGAGGGAGCAGGTCTGCAGGAGAATAAAGCAGTGGGGCACCCTGTACCAGCAAGGACTCTAACACAGTCCACTGTGAGAAGGGACCTCCAGCAACCAGGGACCAAGGCAAGGTTGGAGGTGGTGGTGTATATGGCGTTTGCAAAGTTTGTATGGATTTTCTATGTGAGGAGGCCTGGAACCAAGGCCTGGCTCGAGGAGGTGTGACCACAGGAGAATTCAGAGGCAGGGCATTCCATTAACAAGTTAGGTAGAGAGTAATGGTATCATGCTGGTTCCTGCAGATGTCCCTGTGTCTCATCTGGGAGGCAAAGATGGAAAAGGCACCCACCAGCTCCTTTGTTCCTGGAGAAGTCTCCCAGGAATCCCTGCCCCTTCAGCACACATTCGGAGATTATTAAACAAATCTCTCTCCTATATACCTTAGGCAATTTTTTTTTTTCCAAAATGCTGCTTCCATGCTACATCTGTAAGGAGCTGTTTATTCCCCTATCTTTTTTAAGGGCAGGGATTCAGTTTCCTCTAGCCCTCCTGTCTGTCCCAAAGCTGAGCACACTGATTTTTAAAGTTCCAGGTGTTAAGCCCCATTGATTGTAAGATCTCATAGATTCAGCCTCTCTGGTTTTCAAAGCCAAATGTTATGAGGATTCATCTTCCTCGTGTAGATACTCCACCCCTGGGATATGCTAGGAGAATCTGTTTCTTTCTCCTTCCTGCACCTGTAGCATCCTTCCCTTCCTTCCTCCTGTAGATCCATTTGCCTCCCAATCACGTTTCTGTCTTTCCAACCTTCTTTGATATGGCCTCTTCTCTACACATAGCCCTGGGGAGCCTGTTCTGCCAGACTTCAGGTTGTTTTCTGGGTTATATACAGCCATGTGCATGTTATCTAGTTGTATCAATGGGACATGGTAAGCTTAACATCCTCCTACTCTGCCACCTTCCCCAGAAGTTTCCCAAATGAGATTGTAATGAGCTTCTTCCATCCACAGTATAGTAACTGTGTTTAAGCCCTATTCAACTAGGACATCGTTTGTGAAATGTAAAAATTTCTTCATTTTCCCCTTCATTTCTGTTAACATCCTCAGCTTCTAGTAGCCTAAGTTGTAACATTTAACCTAAAATTTATGGATAAAAAATGTTTCTATTCATTTGGCCTACAAATGTTAATTGAATGCCTACTAGGTAGCAAGCATATACTAATTGCTAGTTTAGTCTCTACTCTTTAGTCTTCTACTCTTCTCTATCTATATTCTATATAGATAGATATATAGATAGATATAGATATAGATCTCTCTCTCTCTCTCTCTCTATGTATACATATATATATATATATATACACACACACACACACACACACACACACACATATGGAGTATTACTCAGCAATCAAAAAGAATGAAATCTTGCCATTTGCAACTATGTGGATGGAAATGGAGGGTATTATGCTAAGTGAAATATGTCAGAGAAAGACAAAAATCCTATGACTTCACTCATATGAGGACTTTAAGACACAAAACAGATGAACATAAGGGAAGGGAAACAAAAACAATACAAAAACAGGGAGGAGGACAAAACAGAAGACACTCATGGAGAACAAACTGAAGGTTACTGGAGGGGTTGTGGGAGGGAGGATGGGCTAAATAGGTAAGGGGCACTAAGGAATCTACTCCTGAAACCATTGTTGCACTAATGCTAACTAATGTGGATGTAAATTTTAAAAAACAAAAAATAAAATTTACAAAAAGATTTTTAAAAATTAACACTGAGCAATGATACTGAAACTGAAGCCAAATGAAACCTTATAACATCTCCAACATGATCAGTTGCTTAGAAGAAATAAGCCCAGGAGCATCATGGAAACCAAATGTGTTTTCTGATCATTAATAAAACTGTATACTTGCTAATGTTACAGAAAAATATATAGGTGACAAAAAGAATTTTAAGCTTTAGAAAATATTTCTTCTAAAAAGGGATAAAATTATGTAAATCCACATTCCCTTTTCCACAATTACAAAATCCATAAATCTCTAAAAACCGCATTTTTTTTCATAAATTTGGTGCCAAAACTATTTTGTCAATGAAATGTAAGCTAAATTGACATGAAACTATTTATAACTTATTCATTTACTGTGAATGTGATATTAATGTGTTTGATTACAAGGTACTCTCCCATACCCCATGGGGATATTATGTAATCAACCGTACATATGCTGTATTACTTTTCCAAATCAAAAAAAAAAAATCTAAATTCTGAAATATATTTGCATCCAAAGCTCCGAATAAGGGGTTCTAGATGTACATTTCCTCTTCTTTAAAAGACAATTTTACTAGTAAGCTTTAGGAAAAGACACACACCCATGCACACACACACACACACACACACACGCAGATACCAAATAAACTACCATTTCTTTGAGGGTAGGGTGTAACACATTATGCACTTTCCAAATCTATCTCTAACTCTCATCTGAGAAGTTGATCTTACTGTTCCCAATTACAACAGACTTAAGTATTTTGCCCAAGTACTAACAAAAGATGAAAACACTATTCTCATTTCTAAGGCTTTTAAAATTTCAACATTCTGTCTATAGATGATTTCAGGTATCATAAAATTACTTTTTTAAAATATATGCATTTATTTCACAAAGTGATCGAGGTACAGACCCTTTTTTTAAGAGAGAGAGACACAAACAGAGTAAGCAGGGGAGGGGGAGAGAGAGAGAGAATCCAAACCAGGCTCCGTGCTGCCAGGACAGAGGCAGACATGGGGCTCGAACTCATAAAACCATGAGATCATGACCTGAGCCAGAACCGAGAGTCAGACGCTTAACCAACCGAGTCACCCAGGCACCCCAAGGTACAGGCCATTCTTAACGGACTGCATCATTCTAGAATTTCTGGTTGGTATGGGCCTCCACAAAAATAACACACTTGGCAATACAGGAACAAAATGTGACCAGGTAATTCACACAAAGCTTTCTTTTATACAGTTGGCAAGGAAGAAGAATCTGAGAAACTGAAGCAAGTGCAATCTAGGGTGAGACTAATACTCCTACATGTAGTTAGCTATAAGGTTTCTGTTTTATTATTATTAATAGTCAAATTGTTGGAGAAGAAGAAAAATTCAAACATTCTTGTTCTCATTTTAAAGTACAATATTTTATGGGCACCAGGGTGGCTCAGTCAGTTAAGCTTCCCACTTCAGCTCAGGTCATGGTCTCGTGGTCTGTGAGTTCAAGCCCCACATCTGGCTGTCTGTTGTTACTACAGAGCCTGCTTCAGATCCTCTGTCCCTCTCTCTCTCTTTCTGCCCCTTCCCGGTTTGTTCTTTTTTTTTCCTCTCTCTCTTTCTCTCAAGAATAAATAAACAGTAATACATACATACATACATACACACATACATACATACATTTAAAAAATATATAATATTTTAAAGAAAATTCCTTTTGCAAATATGACCTTCTAACAGAGATATCTATATGCTTGGAAAAAAAAATTAACTATCCCTTCACTCCAAGAAATTCCTCAAAATCCATCTCATATACAGACCTATTCCATGACATTTAGTTCACGTAACAATTCCACATGCTCCTAAACTTGGTGTCTGCCTTTCTTGTAACAGTAAATACATTATACCAATGGGAAAAAAGGAGGTAAAAAAGAATGTCTTAAATTCATCACTGTATGCTTAGAGCTGGCTTTTATATGTATAGGTAATACATCTTAATTTTTTGACATTCAATCTTCAGGGGGTACTAAGAAAATATCATTTTTCGTGCACTTCAGATATATTATTTCTAGAATTCACAACTATCCTGAAGATATCACCCCCATTTTATAGATGAGGAAACTATAGATCAGAAAATGGAGTCCATGGTTCTCATCTAATAGCTTGCAGGAACAGATTTTAAACAAAGATCTGAATTCCAGTTCTTTCCACATTACCTTGCTAACATATGCTTACCTTAGAATGACGTTTCCTGTAGGACAGGGATTTCATCATGGCTATTATTGCTTCATTATATAGAATATTGCAATATAAAGAGAAAGCCAAATAATGAATCTGGATAATGTTAAAATAAGCCCCAAACAGGGGTGCCTGGTTGGCTCAGTTGGTTAAGTGTCTGACTTTGGCTCAGGTCATGGTCCCCTGGTTCTCGGGTTCATGCCCCACAGAGATATGCACTGGTGGTGTGGAGCCTCCTTGGGATTCTCTCTCCCTCTCTGCTCTTTCCCCACATGTGTGCTATCTCAAAATAAATAAACTTAAAATAAGCCCCAAACATGTATAATCTTACACTTATTTGCAGATCTTGAGCAAGTTGCTTAACTTCTCTGTGCCAAAACTGCTTCAAACAGTAGTGATAATACCTTAGAAATTAGTTATGATGCTGACATACATTAAAATATATAAAGCTCTTAGCACAATATCTGGAACATAGTAAACACTCCAGAAATGTTAGCTATTGCTACTGAGATGAAAACTCACCAGATGGACATGTTTTAAACCAGGTGACTCCAGTCAGCAATAGCTAGACATCTAATCCAAAAACAGTCAATCCTACACTGGCTTGAAATCTATGATATGATCCGGTGAAAATATGATGCATGTCTACTAGTTTCTCTCTCTTGGGAATCTGAATTAAGAAACAAGGACTAAGCCCATCAATCGTAATTCAGAATTTATATGGTTTGGCTCCTACCTTCATCAATTTTTCTCTCATCATTGTAACCAACGATGCTAAGACTGTTGCTGAATCTAGTCTTTCAGTCTTCATTTTTATATCATTTGGCAGCATTCCATATGTTCAAGACCATTCTCCTCATTCTCTTTGGAAAGCACTGAAAAATTGCAGCTATTCAACACTTAATCCCAAGCCTCTAATCTCCACACCCCACTGTCCCTCTATGCAATTTCATCCACACTTTTGACTTCACTAATTATCTTCATGTTAGCTCAGACTTGTCTTACACATTCAACTGCCTTGTCCATCTCTCACTTCTCTGGATGGCTCAACGATAAATGATACCTCCGACACCATATGTCCCAAACCAAACTCATGATCTTCCCTCTCAAACATAGCCAAGATCCCTTCCAGTGCTCCTTACCTCCACAATGGCCCCAACAAGTAACCAGATCACGAATTAGAAAATTAGAAGCATGCCCGGATACCTCCTTTTCCTTTATCCCCATCTTTTACTAAAATCCTATTAATTTTATCTCTTAAATATTTCTCAATTCCTTCTCTCCATCTCCACTGCTACCTTTTAACAGGTATACCTATATCCATTCTAATATCTTGTGTACTTTCCATACTGTAACCAGTTATATTTTTTTATGATTCTAATCATGTCATGTTCCTGCTGAAGAGTCCACCAATGGCTTCCTACTATTCTTAAGATGTTTGGTGAAAATACATATCATAGTAGTCAAGACCTGCAAAGATATGTTTCAGCTTCTTTCCCTCTTCTGTTGCCCTACATGCAGCCATATTTGTCTTTTTTTCAGTTCCTTAAACATAATAGATTATATTTCCTGCTACCTTAGGATCTTTGCACATGGTTTCCCTCTGCCTGGACTACTCCTCGTCCTTCTCTTCACTTAATTAATCCTTATTATATCTCATCTCATAATATCACTTCCTCACAGAAAGTTTCTTGAACAACTAGACTTTATCAGATCATTTAGTTATTTATTCAACAAATATTTAATAAAAACCTACTATACACCATGTATAGCTCTAAACATATGGGATTGAGAAACACAAAAAAACCCTTCCCTTCATGAAGCCTACATTCTAGTGGAAGCAAACAGGCAATAACCAATAAAATAATGCATAGAATGTATAATATATGTAAAGCCAGTAAGTCTGGGGACTGGGGGTAAGGGGGAAGAAAGAAAAAAAAAAAGGGTAAGAAAATCACAAGCAGAGAGTTTCCAGTGCCTGAGTTGGTATCTGACATAGAGTTGGCCCTCAATAAATATTTGTTGAGCAGACGAATGAATAAAGGAAGGAGCATGTTCAAGTTATGAGAAAGTGTAAACTGTAAAAGACTAGAGGAACTACTTGATGGATGAAACAAAGAGAAACCAGGCAGGTCTTGAGAGATAACAGTCTCTTGAACCATTCATTCTCAATGGCTTCATTCAGCTCCAGTTCCAGTCATTATATGGTCTTAGTATAACCATATTTAGTATCCATACCCTTCCTTCCCCAGTGCCAAGGGCTGGATAATTTAAGTGGGTCATTCTTAAAACCAAAATACCTAATCAGGACACGGATACAAGATTGTGTATACCACTTCCATCACTCACCACCACACATATCCCTAAAGCCACTTCTTTACTACACACACACACACACACACACACACACACAGATATCACTTGTGTTGAAGCTTCAGTTCTCCAGTCCACAGCCCCTTTCAGGTACAAACTCCCTCCCATATACACAAGACTGTGAAAGCCCTTGCTCTTTTCCCTGACGCTGTGAGACACTTAGGTCACTACTCTCCAAGTCGAGTCAAACCCACAACTGGGGGTCCCTCAGGAAAAGGAACCTGGGTCTCTCCTTCCCAGCAGTCTCCTGCACCTTAAAGACTATCTTCTACCCACATGTAGATGGACATGAACTCCTTTGTGATTCTGAATGACCTTCAAGATCACTGATCCCATATATACTCAAACTCAGGCTCCAGCATCAGATGGCAAGGTTCTGAAGGACTGGGGCTCTGAGTGCCCCCTCAAGCCTCTTGTCTTTATCAGAACCCACAGAAGGATTTGTATACTTTCTGGGTGGCCTGGGTGGAAACTAAGGCACTGTACTTCCCCAAAACACAAATATTCAGTGTATACCCCCTTTCCATGGCACTGCCTGATATTACAGTAACACTCGCCTCACAGATACCTGCCTCCTCACAATTAGAGACTCTATCAAACCATGTCCCTTTAGGGAGCCCTCCCATGTTCCCACAAGTCTGTGTACCCCGCTCCATGACTAAGCCCACTCCTATGATCAGCCCCATCACAAGCACCCCTCAGGATTGGAGTCCTGTATCTTCCCTGGAGCCCCAGCACTTTCTGGGCTCATGCTCACTCAGGAGTGGGCACACTTGCACATACATCCCTGCGCCTTCTCTGGGACTCCGAGGTCCCTTCCCACCATTCAGAGTTGTATGACTTCCCTTGACCCCTGACCCTGAGGTCCCAGCCCCACCACACAAACACACAGGGACGCCTCCTCAGGAGTAGGGCCATGCCCAAGTCCCCTCTCCCCTCAGACCCAGGACTGCCCAGCTGCTTCAGGGCTTTCCCCTGAACGACCGCGCCCACAGACCTGCCTCAGGTGCCCTCTGGCTCTACTCCGCCATGTTTTGTTGTCCCTCCACTTCTAAGCCCACGCAAAAATCGCGGGGCAGTGGGGAGTGGGCAATAGGATCCTCGGGGTGACATACCTTCCTCAGGAAGACTGGGAACAATGGCTGATAGAGCAACTGGTGGTCCACGTGCTAGCTGCAGGCACGTGGAGGGCCTGGCGGGGAGGTGGTAGGTGGGCTGGGAGGGAGCAGTCGCCTGAGGCCCCGCCCCCCATGGCCCCAGTCCTCTTGGGTCCAGGTGCCCACAGGGCTAGGAGTCCCCAGCACTTCTCATTTTGCTCCTGGGCATTCGAGTCCTGGCAACTGAGCATGCTCAGCCACCTCTGGGGACCCATTGTGCTGGGATGGCGCTCTGCTGCACTGAGGGGTTCTTTCTGCCCACCCCAGACATGTAAGGACTGGCTTTACTGTGGTTGAAGCTCAATTTGGGACTTGAGACAGATTTCCTGATTTCCCAACACATCTCCTCCTGGCCTGCCTGGTTCTGGTCGAGGTGCTGGGTAACCTATTTCTTCAACTGAAATGCACCGAGGAATCAATAGTTCTGTGCCCACCGATACCAAACTCGAAGAGGCCCAAAGAGTTCTGGCTCCTTGCCCCTCTACAACTGCACCAGCCCTAACCCTAGACTTTACTGCTGTATTTCTCAGTATACTTAGGATGTATTTTCCCATCTCCCCCTGGTGAATCGACACTATCTTCTAAGACCAAGCTAAACATTACCCTTTTCTGAGCTGCTTTATCCTCCCACAGTCACCTGTGTGTCCCTGGCCTGATGCTGACAATGTTTTATGCATTATTTACTTCTCTCTTCCTCACTTAAGGGTGGAGTGAGCTCTTTGATGCCTGGGTCTGACACTTCATCTAGGTATACTCCATACCACAGCATAGTGCTTGACACAAGGTAAGTGCTTCATAAAAGTAAATGTTTGTGGAATGAAAAATGAATCCTAAGTTCACTCCTGCACATCCTACCAGTTTTATTGAGCGCTTAATTTTTTAACAACTACCATTCTAGGCCCCTTCTCTTCAAAGGTCTCACAGAGAAAGGAAGAGATTATGGCTTTATATACCTCATAGAGACACCACCTCCAGCCTGGACTTCAACTTATTTTAGGATGTTAGCCCACCAGAGAGTGGACACTCCATACATTTCTTTACTGAACAAAAAGATGTAGTCACAGAAACAAAAAGAGAGAGATGGAGAGAAAATGGCTTTGGTAGAGGTTAACTAGTGTTTGAAGTGCTGCCGAATTGCAGAGAGAACTCTCAATTAGAGGTGGCAGGAGTAAAACAACGAAAATCCTAAAGAGGAGTGGATACCCTAGCTGAGTCTTGAAGAATGAATAGCTGTCAGCCAGGCAAAGGAAAGGAAGACTGTGCCAGGCAGAGGGAGCAGCATGAGCAAGGCAGAGTGTAGGGAACAGCAGTGACACTCAAAGAAGTCCAGGAGGCTAGAGCACAAAACTCCTAGGGCAAAACATTATCTCTAAAGAAACTCCTGTATAGCTAAGTAATGTCTTCAGTTGGGTTCCCCAAAAGCAAAATCTGAGGCCAGGACTTGGTTACTGGTAATTTGTTTGGGAAGTAAGCTCCAAAAACAGATGGGAGGGAGACAGAATGAAAGAGGGGAAAGTGGAAAAGCCAAGAAAAGGGTGTGATATTGAGCTGATAGCTTTACTAGATAATTGGGCTTGATTTTACTGGAGACCCTCTGAAAACCATGTAGAAGGTGCCTCAGCTTTGCACCACCAAATAGCAAGGAGACTGGGTCATTTGCCTCTTAATTTCCATCCCCATTATTTGAAGGTTATCTCAATCCCCCAGCTGGAACTCATTAACATTTCCTGATTATGCTTGCCCAAGACTAAGCATTCTACTAGGATTTGAAAGAAAGCCTTGAGGCAGAAAAGCAGATGGACCAGAAAGCATTTGAGCTAGTAACAGGCTTAGAGCTACACTGAAATCAGGAATAAGGTTTTGAAAGGGCGGGCCTAAGCCAGCCAACTCCCATCTTGTTCTCTGTCCTTCACCTTGACCACGCCTCCTCCCCTTGAGTAACCTCCCGCTCACCTGCCTAACAGGACTCCGACCCTTCCCCAGCCAATCGGATGAGGCCACAGCCATTACCTCACCAACTGCCCCTAGACCCCAATAAAACCTTTGTGCTTTTGAAACTCGCTCTCTCTCCCCGGTATCTCACCGCTGCGTCGGTGCAGGTAGGGGATTGAGCTCGAGCTAGCTTGAATAAGGGCTCTTTGCTTTTGCATCAGACTTGGCTCCCTGGTGGTCTTTGGGGATCACGAATTCTGGGCATAACATTTGGGGGCTCGTCCGGGATCCCCAAGATCCCCGAGGGACCCCGACGCGGAGAGCCTGACTGGCCACGGTGAGTGTCTGTTCGTTCCGTCTTTTCTGTGTGAGCTCATTTCTGAAATTCTGGTAGTGCCCGACGTGGTCTAAGTGGACGCACTGGAGGACCACGGGCCGGGAGTTTCAGAAGACGTTCCGATCCTCCCTTTTGGAAAGACGTGGAACCCCCTCAAAGGTCTAAGCTAGCTGTCAGTTTTGCTTCCATGGAGTTGGAAGACTTTCTAGGGGCCCTGTTTGTTTTTGTGTTTCTCTGTTTGGTTCTGTGGACGTACTGGACTTACTGGACAGACGTTATGGGACAGACTCAGACTACTCCTCTAAGTATTATGATTAATCACTTTAAGGATGTGAGGGGAAGGGCTAACAACCTCAGTGTGGAAGTCCGAAAGGGTCGGTGGCAGGTTATTTGTTCTAGCGAGTGGCCAACTTTCAATGTTGGATGGCCACCAGAGGGGACCTTCGACCTCCCTACCATCCACTGAGTCAGGAGTATCATCTCTCGGCCTAAGATGGGCCATCTTGATCAGCTCCCTTACATTATCACTTGGCAGGACCTTGTAGAAGACCCAGCCTCTTGGCGTAAGCCTTTCCTAGACCCACTCCCTCTGGAGCCAAAACCCATTCTTGCTTTGCAGGGGACAAAGAAGAAGAAAAGTCTTACCCAGCCTTCAGCACCCCTCTACCCTGTCCTACAAGGGGGGACTGAAGAAGAATTAATTTTTCCTCCCCTGTATAACCCCTCTAGGATGCTGGAAGAACACCATCCTCCCCATCCGGGGGAGGCAGATGCTATTCCGAGAGCGGGAGGCAGAAAGGCTCCAGTGGGAAGCCCGCCCTTTACCAGACAAAGGGCTCAGAGGGAGCAATCCGCCTCCGCCGCCGCCGACTCCACTGTTCTGCCCCTGCGAGCCACCAGACCCCCAGACGCAGAGGGGAATCAGCCCCATCACTTTTGGCCTTTCGCCACTAGTGACCTCTACAATTGGAAAGCTCAGAATCCTAAGTTTTCCGAGAAACCGGCAGGGCTTATTGATTTATTAGACTCTGTTCTTTTTACCCATCAGCCCACGTGGGACGATTGCCAGAAGCTTTTGCAGGTCCTGTTCACAACTGAAGAAAGAGAAAGAATCCTCAATGGGGCCCGAAAACTAGTTCCGGGCGCAGACGGGAATCCCACCACCAACCAGGCTCAGATAGATGCCTCCTTCCCCTTAACTCGGCCCCAGTGGGATTTCAACACGGCAGAAGGTAAGGAGAGGCTCCGGGTCTACCTCCAGACTCTAATGGGGGGGGTCTCCGAATGGCTGCTAGAAAGCCAACCAATTTGGCCAAAGTAGGAAATGTACAACAGGGAAAAGATGAATCTCCGGCTGCCTTTTTAGAACGGATCATGGAGGCATTCCGTACCTATACCCCCAGGGATCCAGAGGCTCCAGAAAGCAAGGAAGCTGTTATCATGGCCTTTGTAAACCAATCGGCCATAGACATTAGGAGAAAATTACAGAAAATAGGTAGACTAGGAGAAAAAAGTCTGCAGGACTTACCGGTGGTAGCCAAAAAGGTATATAATAACCGGGAGCCTCCTGAGGACAAGCAGGCTCGCGCCATGGCGGCTGCCAGCAGTAAGCAGACTCGAGACCTGGCCAGAATACTACAAGCTACCACTGCTGAGTTCCCCGAGGAACGAGACCACCATCTCCGGCAGCTGGCAGACGACGCAAGAAAAGGTAAAGGAACCACCAAGGGGGGGAAGCAGAGGCTGCAGAAAGATCAGTGTGCATACTGCAAGGAGATAGGGCATTGGGCCCGAGATTGTCCAAAAAGGGCCGGCGGGAAGGGAAGCAAGACTGATGGAATAAAAGTCCTAGAGCTAGATGAACTAAGTGATTAGGGGAGTCGGGGTTCGGACCCTCTCCCCGAACCCAGGGTAACTCTTAAAGTGGAGGGGACCCCTGTCGACTTCCTTGTCGACACCAGAGCACAACATTCGGTCCTCCACACCCCACAAGGAAAACTAGCCAGCAAGAAGTCCTGGGTACAAGGGCCAACTAGTATGAGCCAGTATTCATGGACTACCCGAAGAACGGTAGATTTGGGGACAGGACGGTTATCCTACTCCTTTATGGTAATACCAGAATGCCCCTACCCGCTGTTAGGACGGGACTTACTGACCAAGATTGGAGCTCAGATAACTTTCAGACAAGGGGGGGCCTCAGGTCACCGATGGCAAGGGCCACCCCATCCAGGTCCTGACCATGAAACTGGATGAATACCACCTCCACCAGGAGGTGCTCCCAAGAGAGGATAATATAGACAGATGGCTACAAGAATTCCCCTCGGTTTGGGCAGAGACAGGCGGGGGGGGATGGGACTACCCACTCACAGGACCCCAGTCCTGGTAGAGCTCAAGCCAGGACAGAGTCCGGTAAGGATCAAACAATACCCCATGTCTCTGGAGGCCCAGAAGGGGATCCAGACACACATCCGGAGACTACGAAGCCTAGGGGTACTAGTTCCTTGCCAGTCTGCCTGGAACACACCCCTACTGCCGGTCAAAAAGCCTCACACAAATGACTACTGACCGGTACAAGACCTCCGGGAAGTAAATAAGAGGGTCGCGGACATACACCCAACTGTTCCCAACCCATATACTCTCTTGAGCTCCTTGGCGCCCTCCAGGGTCTGGTATACTGTACTAGATTTAAAGGATGCCTTCTTCAGTCTGCCGCTGGCACCCCAGAGCCAACCCTTGTTCGCCTTCGAGTGGCATGATCCGGAGGAGGGCTACAGTGGGCAGCTCACCTGGACACGGCTACCTCAGGGATTCAAAAATTCACCCACCATCTTCGACGAGGCACTACACGAGGGCCTGGGTGAGTACAGAAGGGAGCACCCTGGCCTCACCCTTCTACAGTACGTAGATGACATCCTGATTGCTGCCGACACGGCCAAAGACTGTGAGCGAGGGACCCAGGACCTGCTGGCTACTCTGGGGGCCTTAGGGTACTGGGCATCCACGAAGAAGGCTCAGATATGCAGGGAGAGGGTAAGTTACCTGGGATATATCCTGGAGGGCGGACAGCGGCGGTTATCAGATGCCAGAAAAGAAACTGTCCTAAAGATCCCTACTCCTACCTCCCGAAGAGAAGTGAGGGAATTCCTAGGATCAGCCAGCTACTGCCGCCTCTGGGTTCCAGGTTTTGCTGAGATTGCCAGGCCCCTATATGAAGCTACCAAACAGGGGAAAACATTTAAATGGACTGAAAAAGAAAAAATTGCCTTTAATCAGTTAAAAAAGGCCCTCCTAAGTGCCCCAGCCCTGGGCTTACCAGACATTACGAAACCCTTCCACCTCTTTGTAGACGAACATAAGGGAATAGCGAAAGGGGTTCTAACTCAAGCCTTAGGCCCCTGGAACCGCCCAGTGGCTTACCTGTCTAAGAAACTAGATCCAGTGGCTGCCGGCTGGCCGCCATGCCTAAGAATTATTGCGGCGACAGCACTCCTAGTAAAGGATGCAGACAAGCTGACCCTAGGACAGGAGATCTGGATCATGACCCCACACACCATTGAAGGGGTCCTGAAACAGCCTCCGGATAGATGGATGAGCAATACACATATGACTCATTACCAGAGCCTCCTACTCAACCCTCCACGAGTGCAGTTCCACCCCAGTCCAGCCCTCAATCCTGCAACCCTGCTGCCCGACCCTGACCTAGGTACTCCATTACATGACTGTGTGGGAATTCTGGAACAAGTACATGGATTTCAGACGGACCTGACCGACCGGCCCCTCCCCGATGCTGAGGCTACTTGGTTCACTGATGGCAGCAGCTGTGTGCGAGATGGACACAGGTATGCGGGTGCAGCGGTGGTCACCGAAACGGACACCGTATGGGCGGAGGCTCTACCCTCCGGAACGTCAGCCCAGTGAGCAGAGCTCATAGCTCTCCCCAAGGTGCTGATGCTGGGAGCTGGAAAACGGCTTAACATCTACACAGACAGCTGTTATGCGTTTGCCACAGCTCATATTCATGGGGCAATTATTCAGGAGAGGGGGTTACTGACAGCAGAAGGACGGACTATAAAAAATAAGCAGGAGATACTTAACCTGCTTACGGCCTTATGGCTTCCTGCCAAGCTAGCAATTATCCACTGCCAAGGGCACCAAAAAGCTGATAACCCAGTAGCTACAGGTAATCAAAAGGCTGACCAGGCAGCCAAGGCAGTCGCCCTTACTTCAGTCCCCACCATGACCATACAACTACCGGACCCGGGAGACCCAGTTTTACCAGACCAGCCCAAATACTCCCAGGAGGAGTTACAGTGGATCAAGAAACTCCCATGGCCCAGGAGATAAAGGGATGGTGGTATACACCTAACAAGGAGCTCGTGCTGCCAGACCGGCTCGGAGTCTCAATATTAGAGCACATGCATCGGTCTACTCATATGGGGGCCCGAAAATTAAAAGACTTAATCCGACATGCCGGAATCAAGATTCACCAACAGGACACCAAAATACAGCAAGTTGTATCTGCCTGCAAGACCTGCCAACTCACCAACGCGAGAGCCACATCAAATAAAAAAGGAACCAGGCTCAGAGGCACCAGACCGGGAGCCCAATGGGAAGTCGACTTCACTGAAGTCAAACCAGGAAAGTATGGTTATAAATATCTTTTAGTATTTACAGACACTTTCTCTGGCTGGGTGGAGACATACCCAAGCAAGCATGAAACGGCTCAGACAGTGGCTAAGAAGCTACCAGAAGACATCTTACCCAGGTATGGTTTTCCTGCCATGGTAGGATCAGACAATGGACCAGCTTTTATCTTGCAGGTAACACAGGCAGTAGCCAAGGCGGTGGGGGCAAACTGGAAATTACATTGTGCTTACAGGCCCCAGAGCTCAGGACAAGCAGAAAGAATGAATAGAACCCTAAAAGAGACCCTTACCAAATTAACCATGGAGACTGGTGGGGACTGGGTGACTCTCCTACCGTATGCCCTTTACCAGGTTAGAAACACTCCTTACACTCTGGGTTTTACTCCCTACAAGATCATGTTTGGCAGGCCACCCCCTGTTATTCCCAACCTTCGAGCTGAACTTCTTACTGAGTTTAAAGATCAAGAACTTTTTCTTTCCTTGAGAAAGAAAAAGCCCTTGAGAGGGCTCCAGAAGGCGCATGAGGACATTTGGCTGCGCCTCCGTGCCATCTACGAGGCCGGCCCAACCCTGACACCTCACCAGTACAGGCCGGGAGACTGGGTCTATGTTAAGAGGCACCACCAAGAGACCCTCGAGCCGCACTGGAAGGGACCCTACATCGTGGTGCTGACAACACCCACTGCTCTCAAAGTAGAAGGCATTGCAACCTGGGTCCATCACACCCACGTTTGGTCAGCGGACTCCTCCTCCATCCGGAAGGACTTCGTCATGTGATGGGCCATCAATTGGGACCAACACAACCCGCTCAAGCTCAAGCTACAGTGCATTCAACCCACATAATATTGGTAACTCTGTTAACTCTGCTTGTCATTGCTCATGCTGCTGGGAGTCCCCATGCCCCTCAAAACATCACCTGGCAGATCATAGACACCAGCTCAGGGACAATACTTAATCAGTCCTCCCAGAGCCAACCCAGGGACACTTGGTTCCCAGAACTTTGAGTAAACCTGCAAACTCTGTTCCCCTTGTCACCATAAATGCAGCCGGTCCCATGATTGGGTCCGTAAGCTACATGACAAGGGGGGAATGAAAGGGCGGGCCTATGCCAGCCAACTCCATCTTGTTCTGTGTCCTTCACCTTGACCACGCCTCCTCCCCTTGAGTAACCTCCCGCTCACCTGCCTAACAGGACTCTGACCCTTCCCCAGCCAATCGGATGAGGCCACAGCCATTACCTCACCAACTGCCCCTAGGCCCCAATAAAACCTTTGTGCTTTTGAAACTCGCTCTCTCTCCCCGGTATCTCACTGCTGCGTAGGTGCAGGTAGGGGATTGAGCTCGAGCTAGCTAGAATAAAGGCTCTTTTGCTTTTACATCGGACTCGGCTCCCTGGTGGTCTTTGGGGATCACGAATTCTGGGCGTAACAGTTTGGGCACCAGAAGAACCTCTACAAAAAGTTACATGAAAATACTCATCAGAAATAGCCCTCCATAGCTGAGTAGTTTAAAAATTCACAAGCCTTGTCACTACAACTATCAAGAAGAATATACACAAGCTTTTACACATCAATCCTAATGATTGGTAAAGGCTGTGGGAGCTATAGGAATTTCAGTGTGGGAGGGGTCACTGAAGGCTGAAGAGGACAAAGGAGCTTCATGAAGTATAACAAAATGGAAAAAAAGGCCTTTGAGAACCAAGGTTCTACTCAAACTCTTGGGCAAATCACTTAAAGAGACATTGAGCCTCAGATTCCTTTTCCAAGAAACCCAAACAACAGTGCTGCCTACCACAAAGAGTGCAGTAAGTCACAAATGAGACAGGTTAAAATGCATTTTATAACTATAATTATGGTAAATAAAGAACCTGGCATGTTTTTGAACAATTAACATAAACATACCTTGATTCCATTGCTGAGTAGGCTCTGTGCAGATGCTAGTGTTAAACTTAAAAAATAAAAATGACAGGGGTGCCGAGGGGCTCAGTGGGTTAAGCCTCTGACTTCAGCTCAGGTCATGATCTGGAGCTCTGCTTCCCTTAGAGCTCTGTGCTGACAGCTCAGAGTCTGGATCCTGCTTCAGATTCTGCGTCTCCCTCTCTCTGCCCCCCCCCCCCCGTTCATTCTCTCTCTTTCTCTCTCTCCCTCTCACACACACACACTCACAAATAAACATTAAACATTTTTCTGAAAAAACAGATAAAACTTCCAGCTGTTTTACCAATAAAAACAGGTTTCTCTGGGAATAGAGATTTGCAACCTGAGACAAGCAAACTGTGGCAAAACCACAGACAAGGCCTCCTGGAAAGGAGAGATATGCTCTCTCATAGAGAAAAGGGGGAAAGTTGGAAATGCTGTTATAAAGTCCATTGGACGAAACTAGGAGTTTAAAGTATACCAGATTTTCATTGAGTATGTTGTGACAGGTTTTCATTGAGTGTGTTGTGACTGTTTCTCATTTTTCCTCACTTCCAGTAGGTCTGCAGGAAACAAGGAGTACTCAACTTGACAGCTCCCTCTGCCCTCTGCCCACCTCCTGACTCCTTTCTAAATGAGGTTTCCTTTTATTACTTTTCACACCGAAGATAAAGAAAAAAATGAATATACCACTGTCCGTGGTTTCTAGAAGCTCGCAATCCAAAAAAGGAAGGAGAATTAATCCATAATTATAACCTAGCATGACTGATGTTCTGATTAGAGCAACCATGGGAGGCTGTGGGAGCCCAGAGGGAGGTATACAACCCAGCCTGGGGTAGAGAGGATAGGCTAAGGGATATTTAGGGGAAACTTCCTGGAGGAGAGTGTTTGATCTAACTCTTCAAGGGCAGGTAGGAATAAGCTTGGCAAAGAAAACAGTGGGACAAGGGGAAAAGGTGGTTGGGGCAATGGGAACAGCATGGACAAAGCAAAGGATAGTGTGTCTGGGGTGGACAGCAAGGACAGGAGTGGCTGCATCAATAGGTAAGTACAGATTCTGGAGAACTCAAATAGCAGGGGACTTGATCCTGAAAATGATAGAAACCCATTGAGGAATTTTTAAGCAGGTCAGGGACCTGGTCAGCTCCTCTGGTCGCTGTGTAGAGAGTAGATTTGAGACAGAAAAAAAAAAATTGAACAGTGCAATTCTATACAAATGTGTTTGTTGACATTTCAAATTACCATGTGATGAGAACCTTTTATTTGCTATATACACTTGCCCTGTACAATTTAAATCTTAAGTGAATTTAAATATCAGTTATTTAGTCAGACTAGCCACATTTAACTGCTCAATAGCTATCCTATATTGGAAAGCATATATAGAGAACACTCAGAAAGTTTTTTCCCACAGCATTGAAAGACAAATTACAACTGGGCAGAAGAAATAAAATGCCTAGAAACATTCAGGACTTAAAAAGACCAGGTTCAGGATACCTGGATGGTTCAGTCAGTGAAGCGTCTGACTCTTGATTTCAGCTCAGGTCATGCATGATCTCACGGTTCAAGAAATCAAGCACCAGGTTGGGCTCTGAGCTGACAGCATGGAGCCTGCTTGGGATCCTCTCTCTTTCTCTCTCAAAATAAATAAATAAACAAACTTAAAAACAACAACAAAGTCCAGGTTCAGTTCTTTATGTCAGCTCCTCCTCAGGAAGCTGGGAAGGAAGGAGGATAGACTTCATACCTGCTGGAGTCCTCAGAGAATTCCTTCTGATATGACTAGCACAGCATGAGGACTGGGATAGAAATGTCGCCCTCATGGTCTCCTAGGAGTCGGTTTTCCCATGCTATCATTCAGAGTGTACCCAGGAGGTCTGCCTTCCCCAGGGATTTCCTGAGGTTTCTTATCTCCACAGATAGCCACTTCCCACCCACCATACAGCCAGGGTGCCTTCCTTCTCACAAAATATTCCCTATAAGATTCACCCACTACCTCTGTAAACATTTATTAAAATGATGCCTTCCATGTGCCTGTCACTGACTTAGATACAGTATGGAAAGAGAGATATTCAAGGTATAATCACATTTCTCACATGGGCTAACTCATTTACATCTCAAAGTAACATTGTAACATTACTATTAACATCATCATCCTGTACAGAAGATGAAATTGAGATTCAGAGAGTTTAAGTCACACAGTCAGATGGCAGCAGCGCTAAGGAAGGCTGAAATGGTGCTATGTGGTCTTAAGTAATTTCATATCAAAACTCTCATGCTTTTAATGTTTACAAACACGTTGGGAAGAAAAGATGAACACACACAAATACAATTTATAATTTCCAAGCAATGTAGTAAAAGCAGTGTTACAATCATGCTCAGAAAAATATTGAAGCATCAAAGAGGGATGCCTTTGGTGGACATCATGGAAGGTTTCCTGGAGGAAATGACCCTGGAGCTAGCTGGAAGCATTCCACCCACAGAGCTAGGGGCAAAGTTGTTATAGAGGAGAAAAAGAAGCAAAGCAATTATTTGACTGGTTATAGC
>NW_026059666.1:36410-41508 GCF_023721935.1 Panthera uncia | reverse complement strand
TCTTTTCACGGCTTCGGTCCGGATGCTAAAACGCCAAACCAGCATCCGGCCAGAGCGGTCACAACCCGTCACGCCCCACGGGACCCATCGCCATCCCCAGCCGGATGTCCTGGGAACCCCAAACTCACACCGCCCTCATCTCACGCACCGCACTGCCTTGAACAGACGGCAAGCTGCTGTCGGCTGTCACGCGCCTCGTGGGTCGTCCTGACTCTCGCCACCCTCCCGTCCCCTGGCTCGGACCCTTCTGGCACCTCACCTGGGGTGTCCCGTCTTCAGGCACACCGGTTCCTGAGCGTGAACAGCCCCTACCTTCTCGAGGGCAGACCGGAACGATGTTTCCTGATGTGAATCTGATCCCCTCCTCACGCCCCTCTCCCTATACAGCTCTCTTGCCGGGCCGCGTCGACCACGTGCCCTGGTCCCTGCCCCCGCCCCGCGAAGTACCCCGCCACCAGGTCACGCCTGTCTGCAATGGAGGCTCCCCTGTGCACATCCGAGGGTCTCCCCCGACTGTTCCCTTCCCAGCCTTCCCAAGGACAGGACCTCTTCATGCCCCCCCACGCGCTGGGCTGGCCCTGGCGAGCCAGCAAGGCCACTCAGGAGCGGGGACACTCACGTTGATGGCAGCGATCAGCACCAGGTTGGACAGGTAGAGCCGCAGCCACAGCTCCTGCACGGCCCTCCAGTACTCGGCATAGTGCGCCTGGCTCTTCCCGCACATCTCCGTCAGGTCCAGGCCAGCCGAGAAGATCCCGGGGCAGTCCTACCGGAGTGAAGGAGCCAGGGGCCCCGTCACCGTCCATCTCCTGGCAGCAACCCGTCCCCGGGGCCCGGGAGCCCACAGGCGCTCAAGACGCAGTGGGGGCGAGGTCATGTTCAAGGTGGCAGGATCAGGTCCCCGGGAGCTGAAGCTGGGACCTCCCTCGGACTTAGCTCCTCCTACTTTGCAGTTTCAAATGGGAAAAGGCAAAACAGGCAGGCAGGGTCGGGTGCTCCCCCAGGAACATAAACAGCGGGTTCTGGGCACGGCTGCGTGTGTGGTCCTGGGCAGGGGAACTCAAGAGGCCCGGAGGGGGCACACGTTCTGATTTACCCTCGAGGTCAAGAACGCTGCAGACGCCAGCGCAGGCCGGGAGGTGCTGCCGTCAGAAGTGAGCCAGGACGGGAAGGGACAGCAATGAGCTGAGGAGCCAGAACTCTGCCCTGCCTGGGCGGTCACGCATGACACAGAAGCCTGGCCTAGAAGGGCGTGGGTCCCATGTGGACGCCCCAGGTCCCAACACAGCCGCCACAGAGCGGGGGAAGCAGACACAGTGGACCGCCAGCACGGCGCTGCTTTCCAGCAAACACTGCCGGCCCAGAGGCGGGGCGGGGTTGCTCCGCGGCCACCACGCGGGGCCGTCGTGTGGTCACAACGTTTCTAAGTGAACGAGATGTTCCCGTGGTTGGAGCGTGTCTGGGGCTGGCGTGACCTGTTACCGACACGTGAAGTACGGGACGGTCACAGGCGACGTCTCCGCGTCCTCACATTAAGCGACAGGACCAAGCTCGTGTGCAGGGCGCAGAGTGCAATTCCCCGTGGACCTGTGCACGCAGACGCTTGGAGGCCGACCTGTCGTCTCCCTAGGCCGCGTGCCAGCGCAACCTGGCTGTCACAGGCGCCCCGGGGACGGGGTGGCGGTGGGGGCAGGGCACTGAGGCTCTCCCCACAGTCCGGCCTGGGGCAGAGGTCGCGGTGCTCTGGGGGGAGCCATCTGCCCACAGCATGCCAGGACCACCGGGGGCCCCCCTGGACCAGGCCCAGGACTAGGGTCCCCGGTGGCACCGGCATCCGGGTCTACCTGGTCATTCTACAGCACGTGACGTGTGGACGTGACCTCGCAGCAGGTTCCTGCCGTGATCAGAACTCGGGGAATCAACGAGCACCCACCGAAGTCAGGATGACGCCTCGGAAGGTCTTGTCGTTTTCCAGTTTCTCCAGGCTGATGACAAACTCCGTCAGCACCTCCAGGCTGAGGCTGTTCACCGGGGGGTTCTTCAACTTTATCACGGCGACCCCTAGTTTGAAAACGAAGAGGAGAAAGCTCACACCCAGGACTGGAAAAGCACACCCAACCATCCCGCACCCTCAACCTGGCCATGGGAAGCGACAGCTTTCATTTTTAACTTTTGGTTATTACAATTGGTTAAGTTTGGGGCGCCTGGGTGGCTCAGTCGGTTAAGCGTCCGACTTCAGCTCAGGTCATGATCTCACCGTCCGTGAGTTCGAGCCCCGCGTCGGGCTCTGTGCTGACTGCTCAGAGCCTGGAGCCTGCTTCCGATTCAGTCTCTCCCTCTCACTCTGCCCCTCCCCTGCTTCTGCTCTCTCTCTCAAAAATAAACGTTAAAAAAAAATAAATAAATGAAAGTGGGCAGTCCAGGTCTATAGGGACATGCACAGTGTCCCAATGCTACCATGATCTAATTGCCGGGCATTTCTATCCCACACAGGACCCTGCGCCCACGAGCAGTTCCCGCTCCTCCCCGGCCCCTGGCCACTGAGTGTCTACTTTCTGCCTCTACGGACCCGACTACTCTGGACGTTTCGTGTGCATGGAAGCACACAACCTTTTATGTGTGGCTCCTTTCACTGAGCACCGCGTTCTCCAGGCCGGCCCGTGCCGCTGGGTCAGCGTCCCACCCCTTTCTGAGGCCCAGTGTCTCCCTGCACACGTGTGGACCGCACTGTCTCTGTTCGCGTGCTGGCGGACACTGGGTCCCTTCCGCCTTGAGGCTCCTGTGACTACTGCGGCCGTGAACGTTCACGAGCAAATATCTGTCTGTTCCTCTTGTTCCCCCAGATGCCAGTCCTCTGTCCCCAGGGGAGTAGGAGATGGCCTTACTCTCCTGAGGAGTGAGCAGACCGGATATTAAGGAGGAACTGCACTGGGGGTTCTGGTTCTTGCTAAACACGTTGGCGGCCTGACGTTCTTAAATTCTCCACGATCCGCTTGTGCGTGCTGCCAGCAGCGGGGGAGGGGGGGGGGCAGACCAGCACTTGGGACAGGGCAGCCACCAGCCTGGGCCAGCTGAGGCCATCTGTTCCGGCTACCTGGCCCAAGGACAGACCCCAAGGGCTTTCGAAGGGCCACCGTTCATTTAGGCTACATTTGAAATCTCCAGATGGTCAACATAAACAGTCCTCTAGGAGGGAGAACCAAGTCCTGAAGACAAACGGGCTGTTTTGAGACCTCCGGCTTCTAAGGGAGAGGTTACTTACTAACCGGCTACAGGAACGTACAGGGACATGGAAGAAGCGATCACAATTCCCAGAAGCAAGCTCCCCGAACTTGGTTCAGAGGGAAGTTTTTGAGGCTGACTGGATTTTTACAGAGCCCGGTCCAGCAGAATCAAGGACACTCAGGGGAGAGGATAAAGGTTTCCATGAGTTGACGCGGAGGACTTGGGGCGAATCCGGGTCGCGGGGTGAGCAACCATGTCCCTGACGCAGGGTGGGTGGGCGCGGGGGAGGTGGGCTGAGGCCGCAGCCCCCCAACCACAGCAGCCCCCCCAGCTCCTCTTGTAGGCCTGAGCACAGCGTGTCCCCAAAACCTGGAAGTAGGCCCAGCCCTGGCTGCAAGTCTTCTCAGGACCCAGGTCGGGAACATTCTCAGGTAGAGAAAACTCAACGGTGTTTTTTTCTACCTTTTCTGTCCCTTTTGGAGAGTTTTCCCAGAGGCTCTGATGGGGGTGGGAGGTGGCTCCTGGGTTTAATTAGTAAACCATCTGCTAGGTCCTGGGCCATGCCAGAACATTAAAAAAAAAAAAAAAATTACTCTAAAATACTTCCATTATTTTCAATTTCCAACTGAAGAGTTTAGATAGAAGAGCATACCCCTCAAACTTTACAAACCAAAACACTTTTGTCTTCATAATGAACTGGGGAAAAGCACGTGGGCTGATGACCTTTAAGCTTTGAACGCAACAGAAACGGTCCTCCTACAGGGCTTGATCTCCAATGGCCTTCAGGCGTCCCCAGGAGCCGCGGTCAGGAAGACCAGAGGCGGGCGAGGAGGGAGCGGGAGTGGGACGGCGAGGCACCCCTGCTTCGAGTCCTCCAGGCCCCGGGACGGGCCGAGCCAGGGAAAGCCCAGCCCGCGGGGCCCGGCGTAGGCGCCCTCGCCCGAACGTGCGGCCGCAGGAGCGCTTACCTTTCGACGGGTCCGTCTCCACCAGCACCCGAGGGCTCCCGAAACACCGCACACCGTCCCCGCCGCCGGCGGCCGGCCCCGTCCGCCCGGGAACCGCGTCCGGAAGCCGGGACCCTGCGAACGACAGCGCGAGGCCCGTTAGCCCCGGGCCCCAGTCGGCTCCCCGGCTCCCTCCAGCTCCCTGAGGTCCCCGGCACCTCCCTGCCCCCAATCCCCCCCCCCCCCCCCAAACCTCCCGCTCCCCACGGCCCCTCCCAGCTCCCTCGGGTCCGGGGCCCCTGTCTCCTCCGGCCCCCGTCCCGGCTCCCCGGGCCCCTGCTGCCCCGCACCCCCCAACTCCAGCCCCCCGGAGTCACGCACACGGGCGGAGCAGGTTGCGAGCCAGGACGCGCGCTCCAACCATCAGCGCCATCTTGACCAGGCCAATTTGGGGTCCGGCCGCCCCGGGCCACGCCCCGCCCCCGCAGCCCCGCCCCACTTGGCGTGTCGGGTGTCGAGGGCGGGGCACTGCCGAGACTGTGGTTAGCAGGAGAGTTGGGGGAGGGCCGCAGTGACGCTAGGTGGCGGCGGCGGGAGGGCTGGCGTGGGCCCCTGTCTGGGACGAACTCTCCTCACAAACCCGGAGGCCACCGCGCTCGCCTCCACCCACGTCTGAACCCCTGGGAGGCTGGCACGCTTCCCACGCTGCCCACAAACCAAAGCTAAGGTCAAGGCAGCGACAGCTGCGGATGGGGGGTGGGGTGACTGCACGACTCAGGGAGCGTGTGAGTCCCGGAGTCGGTCGTGAGCTTGAGGCCATAAGGGCCTTTGCGGGTAGCAGCCCCGGCCATCCCAGCAGGCGGATTACAGCAGGGTCATTTCTCAAAACCGCCCCCCTGCAGAGCCCGAGGACTAAAAAGGGTGCC
>NW_026059666.1:0-36310 GCF_023721935.1 Panthera uncia | reverse complement strand
CGGCCGACGCCCCTGGAGCGGGAGAGCGGACAGGAAAAGGGGGGCCGCGGGGGGGGGGGGGGGGGGGGGGGGGGGGGGGGGTGCCGGTGGGCAGAAACAGGTGCCCTCACACTGTTGACAGGACCGCGGTGCCACTGCCTCCTTGACAGCAAAGGGAGCACCTGATTTTACTTGCTCTGTCCTGCATTCGGAAACACCCGAAAGGGTCCCCGCTCAACACTGGTGTCCCCCGCCGGGTAGAAAGCCACCGTGCTGCCCGGCAGGACGTGGTCTCGCTGACATCCCATTTGAATACGGATACAGGAAGGGCCAAGTTCAGGGCTGGGTGACTGAAACCTCAATTTTTTACAGTTTCTAAGTCTTCGTTGTAACACAACCGCCTTTTGAGGTGGAAAACCGTTTTTTCATTATTTCGTGGCTAACATAGCAGCAGCCAAGGAGATCGGTTTCTGGTCAGGCGAAATGCCAAGCTCCTGGGAATATAAAGGTGATAAGAGCATCTCTCTCTCCGTGCAGGTCAACCCGCAGGATCTGCCCAACGCCCTGGCGTGCTGACCGGCTGTTCTGCTCAGACTCTGGAAGTGTGCCTGCGGAAATGAACCAAGATGCGGTCGTGTGTTTTCAGTGCCTGAAGTTTTTAGCTTCAGAAGTGAAGCTGTTTCTGGGGTCACAGACAGGAAGGGGGCAGCGAAGCCAGTACTCAGTCTGCAGTCTAATCCCGTTTATTCAACACAATCCCTTCACTCTACACAACAAAGTACAAACACAACAGCGCCTAAAATGCTACAAGTTACAAAACTCAAAACAACAAATTTATAGTACTGACTGTACAATAAAAGCCAAAAAAGCAATGTACACGTTGCCACGGTAACCTGCGAGACCACAGTGAATGACAGGTACAAGGGGGGGGGGTCCTTGATGGCCCCGTGGAGCTGGCTCTCAACTTGTTCACCAAGTGCAGAGAGAAAGGGAGCCGCGGGATGTGGTGTGTGTGCATGAGTACGTGTAAAAACAACCATTTCCGGTGATGAACACAGGGTGTCTGACTGTAGATATCGGAGGAGGACCGGAGCAGGGGGAGCAGGGCCAGGCCAGCAGGATCAGCAGCCGCACGGAAAGCAGGCCCCTTCCTGAGGGACCCCGCAGACCGGCAAGCTCGGGCACGACCAGGCCACTGGCCCGGCCCCCACCCCCGGGCTGGGGCCACACTGCCACCTGGAGCCCTGCGTTGTCCCTGCTGGCTTTGCCACTGAATGGACTCTGAGAAACTGCGAACGTGGGAGCTTTCTAGCCAGAGACCTGGCGGGCGTCTTTACAGGCACAACCCCAAGCCACTAACGCTCCTGCAGCTGGAACTCTGCCTTCAGAGGAAACGCCTCAATCGCTGCCTTCGAAGCCTGCCCTGAGTGAGGAATTTCTCTCCTACCAATCCTCCTGCCGCTACACAAGTGACCGAACTGAAGTGGACGGGACAGAAGTTCCAGGGTGCAGAGCCCCGGTGGCCTGCTTATCGGGAGGAGTTGGAGCTGGAGCGGCTCCTGTGGCGGCGGCGGCCGGGCGAGCGGGACCGCCGGCGCACCGGGGACCTGCGTCTCGGGGAGCGCGACCTGCGGGGAGAGGAAAGACCAAGTCAGACGCCGAGGCTGGCACCACAGACACAGCTCCGCTCCGCGTCTGGAAGGAACGTTCTGTGGCGTTGCACACGTCAACGCTCTAAGCCAGGATGGCTCCCTGACGGCACCGCCTGGGAGCCCTTCCTTCCTGAGGGCCGTGCACGGGGTGGCTCGACACCACCAGCACGGGAGGGCCGTGCTCTGGCCTCTGCCCAGGGACAGCCCCTCCCTCACCTGACTCAAACTCCTCTCCTGAGCCTTCCTGTCCTGTTAGCTAGGAAGGGGACAGGACCCAGACTCCAGAACAGTGGTGCCACCCGCAGCGGTGCCCCCATAGGGCCGTCCCATCCCAGCCCACAGGCTGAGCAGGGTTCCAAGGTCAGCACCATCACGCTGTGTGTGTAAATGAAATAAACCCACACAGGCCTCAAGCAGTCCTCTGGGAGACTCCAAACAGACCTACCTTCTTCTCATCCGTGGGGGCGACCGACGCCACATGGGAGGTGGAGGCAGCATTCTCCTGGGAGGGCTGAATCTCCTGGGCGGTGGCCTCGGCCATGGGGCCAGCACAGCGGTGGCGGTGATCTCCTGGCCATCGATTTGTCCTGTTGAAAAAAAGATCAAGTCACAGAATATCACACCCAGTCACTACTGTGGGTGGTCTGGCCAGGAAACGTGCATACGGCGTGGAAGCGAAGAGGGAACTCGGTCTCGAGGCACCAAGACCCCTCATGCACAGCAGCCACCAAGGGAAGTGCATCCAAGTGGACACCCGAGCCCGTTCACTGATGGGGAAGGGCTGTGCCCTGACCTGAGCCAGAAGGTGGGCCTAGCACTAAGCTGCCTCCTCTAGAAGGTTGGGAGGGACAGGCAAGAGGAGGGGCAGCACTGTGGGGGCTCTGAGGGAAGCAGATGGGGTGAAATGTAAGAGATCCAGAAGGACTGCCCTCGAAGACGTGTGGCCTCTTAGCCAGGGGGCCTGGCCCCCTCTCCCGATACCCGCCGTGGAGATACTTTCCTCAGAGGGCTCCTCCCAGGGGACCAGAAGGTGGCCTCTGGGTGCTGGGTCCCGACGAGGGTAGTGTCCACTGTAGATGGGCCACCAGGTCACTACAACGTGGCGGTGGATGGGGTGGGAGAGATGATCGGCACCCGTGTTTCTAGATGAGCTATGACTGCATCGTGGCTCGGGAAGAAGAAAGTACTACTGGGGCAGGGGAGCAAAACCAAACCAAGGTTCAGCTGTCAAGTCAGTCTTCAGAGTGTGGAAAAAGTGCCTTGGGGAGGGGACTCTGAGTGCAGCCACGTATGTGAATGTAGCCGATGAAAACAGTGAAGGGAGGCGGCTCAGGATGGAGGCCAAGGAGCCTTCAGGGCCTCAGAAAAAGCAAGCAAAGGAGACCAAGGCGCAGACCCAGGAACCTCAGGGGAGCACGCACTCTGGCCCAGTCCAGGGACCGCTCAGGGGACCGAGCACAGCCCTCGTGTGCCCTCTCTCATCTTCTCAGCTCCTACCCTCAAGGCGACAGCAGAGATGGCAAGGAGGTGGCTCAGGCATCTAGACCTGTGTTCAGAATGCACTCACGAGACTTAAGTAAACAGAGCCTGAGGCACCCCCTGCCTCCGCATGGCCCATTGCTAAGGCCAGCCCCAATCAGGAACGTCAAGGACACCGATCATACAGCAATGAAGACAACTCTCTCTTCTGGGCAGCTGCCAGGAAAGGCCAAACTCTTCCACATTCCTCCTGGAGCCAGCACGGAGTTGCTCCACTCGATGGGGCGCAGTACAGTATGTGGACACACACACAGATCCTACCAGAATCTTAAAAAACGTGGGCTACGACCATGCACACCCTGGACGTGGCCGAGTGTCCTGAATTCTTAGCAAGTGCTCCAGCTCTCAAAGACGCATGTTTGACAGTCTCTAAAATGAAGGTGTGGTTAAGATCAAGAGGTGGTGGGCACAGTTCATGACGAACTCCTAAAAAACTTCAAAGGGAACGACTGGTTATGTTTTAGGATTTATTTTGAGAGACAGAGGGGGCAGAGCGAGCAAGAGAGAGCGAGAGCGAGCGAGCGAGAGAGAAACCCAAGCAGGCTCCTCACTGTCAGCACAGAGCCCGACACAGGGCTCTGTCCCACGAACTGTGAGGTCACAAACTGTGAGGTCACGACCTGAGCCAAAATGAAGAACCGGACGCTCAACCGAATGAGTCACTCGCGCGCCCCTCAAAGGGATTTCAGTAGACTGAAGAGAGCTAGCTTAGCATTAAGGGAAAGTTCCTAGCGTCCAAGCTCCATCAGGGCTCCAGGGAAACTAGCCATCACACCATTACACTATTTTTCCAGCGGGTAACAGGCTTCCGAGGACTCCAAGGTTCTGGGGTGTTCAGACTCTTCCCTGCGTGGCCAGATACCCCATGCACAGTGCTGTGGACGGAGCCGGCTCTCCGCCCCAGCTGCGTGGATTACAAGAGCAGCGAGCTGGGGCGGAGACCGATTCCACGCTCCTCAAAGACACAGACGTGAAGACAAGATGGAAACCGGCCATCCAAAACTATTCACAAGTGCTCAGCCGCCGTCAAAACCATTCTGCTCAATACAAAACAGCTATAAATGTCACAAACAGTTAAGATACAAGCTTGAGAGAGATGGGTAAAATGTATGAATTCAGCAAAGTAAACCTAAAAATGCTGAAATGTCAGCATAACAGAAGAGGACTCTCAGAGAGGACAAGAGAAAACACTGCCATACAAAAGCCAAATGCTGGATTATTCACATTCATAACATCGTATAAAATGAACCCCTTCGTTCCTTAAGTTCTCACAGATTGGAAAACTCTAAAGATGTTAACGTATTCATTTTTGCTGAAATTTTCCCAAGAATGCTATCTCATAAACTTGTTTTTGGCGAACACACCCCCACTGGTCAAGGATGGAGTCGGGCGAGAGCTGCAGGGAGCTGGTGGAAACCGGTTTGGAAGGTCCCTCCGCCGGGCCGGGGCCAGCCTCGAGCAGGGAGCAGAGAGGGGGCCCAGAGGGGCGCAGGCAGGGTCACCCACCTCCGTCCATGTGCTTCAGAGCCTTCTCAGCCTCGTCCGGATTCTCAAACTCCACGTACGCGTAGCCTTTAGACAGGTGGGGGTGCATCCTTTCCACAGGCATGTCAATCATTTTAATTTTCCCGTAGGTGGAGAATATCTCCATGATGTGGTCCTAGAGGAAAGAAGGGTCACTCTGATGTGCACCCACCAATCACCCGTGTGGGAGCTGAGAAGTCACCCCGTGCCGACGACAGGCCAGGCACCCGGGGCGCCTCTCTCACACGGAACGACTCGGATAAAGGACTCCGTGCTCCCGCCAGTGTCCTCACAGCCTATGTTCTCGGTTACCTCCAGCAAAGGCCAGCCTCTCCGGTTTTCCACTTAAAACATCTGCAGAAGAGACGTGCCCCCTCTGCCCACTGGACGGAGGGGAGATCCCTCACCTTGGTCACGTTCCTAGTGAGCCTCCCGATGTGCACTTTGGTGGGTTTAGGGGAAGGACTCCGCCTTTTCCTTTCCTTTTCATCTCTTTTGGGCGGTTTGGATCTGATTGAAAAAACACAACAACAGAAACAATTTCTGTCAAGTCAAAACAATTTTTGAAGTGGGGCTGCTAACTGCTACTGTTGAGTTTTTTTATAAGGCAGCTTCCCCTACCAGTTCGTGTATATTCCTGTTATCTCTGCCTCAGAAATCCGACTAAGTAAGACACACGGACTCCTCTACAGGCTACTTTTATAACAGCTACCGTCACTTTATAGCCCCCAGTTTGCAAACTAAGTTCCCAGATGACTGACAGGTTTTGGGGCACCCCCCCCCCCCCAAACCCCCCCCCCAACCCCCCGCCGTGGGAAGCGGTGCCGGAAGGGAGCTTACTTGGAGCGGGAGCGCCTCCTGTTGTCGTGCCTGCGTCGAGAAGGACTCGGGGAGCCAGACGAGCTGCTGGAGCTGGAGCTGCGGGAGGTGCTGGAGCTTCCCGAGCGGCTGGATGCGGAAGAAGAGCTCGAGCCGCTGCTCGAGCCAGTGCTGGTGCTGGAGCCCGAGCTGGAGGTCGAGCTGGACCGGGACCTGACCAGGGAGACAGAAGTGTCACAAGCAGCAGCGGAGGGGAGCCTTTCTTCCCAGCGGACACAGACGAGCCTGTACGTGCTCATGCTCCCAAGAGGCCACCGCTGTCCTCATTATTTTCCAACCTCCATGTCGTCCCCCCACCCCGGGGGGGGGTGGGGACGATATCTACCCCAGCCTTCTCCAGCCAAAGCCCCTGGCAGGGACAGAAAACAGCATTCAAACTGCGCAGGGGCGGGAAAGGAAGGAGCCGCTTCCTAGCCACACAGAAGCCTTGACTGCTGGGAGGTACAGAAAGAGCCTGCGGGTCAGAACACCAATCCATCCTGGAAGGTGGCTACCGAGGGGCTCGGGCTGGCGCTCAAGAGAAGAAATGCAAGCTTTAGGCTCGGGCGATCCAATCACAACTAAAGAAAAAAGCACCTGAGAGAAAAATCTACCCCCAGATGTCTCATTCTTTAACACCATCCTCCATAGGGAACCGGAGCAAACCCCAAAGCACTGTGCTACAGTTAAGGCCTTCATTGACAATCTCACAATCTTGTGTGAATAATTCGGACTACAGAGCAGTGGGCAGGCTCAGCGGACAGAAAGGGGCGTGGCTCTCAGGGCCCCGCCCCGCGGCCCCACCTGGTGCTGCTGCTGCCGCTGGAAGCGCTGCGCCTCTTCCGCGTTTTCTCCCTGCCCCGGTCCTTCTCACTAGACTCCTTGGTGGCCCCTTTATCTTTAGAACGATCCTTGGACTTCTCATCAGAGCGGTCTTTGCGTTTGGTAGGAGAGGGAGCCCTGGATGGTGAGGAAGAGTGTGAGATCACGAGCCCCTCTGACCAAACCCTGAAACAACACTACCCAGGAGGGGATCCGAAGGGCTACAGAGACCCCAGGTGATCACAGAACAAAACGATCTGTGGCTTAGGACACTTCACTGTAGAATGTGAGACATTTCCAATCTTCCCCTTTCTGAGGGTCCCTAGTAACGAGCACCCCCAAAGTAGCACTAGAAAAATCTGACAGAAGGATTACCTAGTGCTGGACTTTTTATTATTTTCTTTGACTCCTAGCAAGCTCTTCTTTTTCACTCCTGATAAATCCATTCTCCCCTTCTGAGGTGTTCAAAGCAGCAATGGCGGCCTCACTTATCTGAACTCTCACTTCTAACTCGAGTCTGAGAAACGATCCCTAATCGATTGCAATTTACGCCAAAGTGCAGCCTAATAACAAGATAAAAGGATTTACAGAGTGAACGTATTGGCAAGGCAACAAATTCGCTTTGCAGTCAAAAGGCGAGCACACGAGAAGATGGCAAGGAACACAGTGAGCAGCGAGCGTCCACAAAGCCAGGAACACACAGGGACCTCTTCCATTTCCTTGGGGAGGGTCCCACCCCCACAGGTAGACCCTCACCTCAGTTTGTGGTCTTTTCCTTAAGGAAAGGGTGGTGGCGCCCGTCACTGTTATTTTACAGGAGGTACAATACCCATTTTGCACTCATAGGTTTGATGAGCCCTCTACCGCCCCCCCCCCCCCCAATACCACAGCACCACATTTGCATGCAGAACAGAAAAAAACCCCAAGAGTGGCTCTCCTGAAAGGGTTACTGGTGTGGTCAGATCTCTTGTTTAACTGCTGTAATTTCCTCGTAGGATACTTTGGATCTAGGCTACGACTGGAAGCAAAAACCATTTCAAAACATTTAATACCCAAATGCAAACAAATAAAATGTTCCCCTATGAACATTTAAAAAGCAGTCATTGCATGGTGCGCCTGGGGGCGGAGGGTTCAGTCAGTTAAGCCTCCAACTCTTGATTTCGGCTCAGGTCATGATCTCAGTTTGAGATTGAGCCTGCATCAGACTCCTCACTGACAGCGGAGGACCTGCTTGGGATTCTCTTTCTCTCTCTACCCCTCCCCTGCTCTCTCTCAAAATAAATAAACTTAAGAAAAAAACCCAAAAAACAGTCATTGCAAATGCAACTTTAGTTAATGATAGGCAGATAGAAGTGTTACACCAGAAGCTACAATGTACTTCAAAATATAATAAAAATTTTGACGCATAAAAAGCAAATGTGGTAGAAATGGGACTTGTACGATCTAGGTGGTGGTTATGAGGGTAGTCACTGCGATTCTTTTAACTTTATGCTTACATTTTTTCCCCAAAATCACATGCGTGGGGGGGGTGGGGGGCACTAGAACTGGATGGCACTGCTCATAAAGGTTTAACAAAGTGTCTGGACTGCAGCACGTGCTCAAAAAATGGTCATTAGTACCATTAGTGAGTATCACTTAGAACAAACTTCAATATTTGCAGTGAGGTTTTCTACAATTTGCTTGAGTTGCAAGCAAAGGTCTCAGGTATTGGTCTCCACTACTCCTAGTTCCTCTTCCTCAAGTAACCTGGACACAGCAGCCAACTGGGATCCTGTTTCACGTTGTGTAGGGGTGCCCAAGATCCTGAATAAATTCTGTGACTCCAGAGTGAAGGCCAGCTTCGGACGATCAGATTAGAGCAGAAGCAAGCAGAACGCCACCTTTGCTGCTCTTTCCCAAGCTGATAACGTCGTTTAAGATGTTCTGCCTTAAAACAGTAAGGTGCTATGGGCACTGAGCAAGCAACCCTGGAGAAGCTTCAGGGGCCTCCGACAAGCGGGAAGTGTAATTCACTGGTTAAGCGTCCAGAGTCAGTGTATCTGTTTAATTCAGAGCTTTGCTGTGTGACCTTGGGTAAGTCATTTAACCGTTCTGAGCCTCAATTTCTCAAAAGCATTATCGTGATAATTACAGTTCCTACACCTCCACAGTCACCAAGATCATTAACCAAATTTATTACTCATGAAAGAAACTTGGCACCTAGTTAAGGCTCAATCAATGTTAGCTTTCCTTAGAAGAAAGGGAAGTTTTTCCATGTTTGGAGGCTTTTTCCCCACGTGAACTCTGGTCTCCCAAAGTCACACATAATCTCTTGAATGCTCACCAGGGGTCCCTGAACCACCCGGTCAGGATCACCAAGTGCAGTACTGTCCAACAGAAACAGAGTGTGAGCTAAAATCCTAAATCTTCTAGCAGCCACATTAGGTAAGTTAACAGATGAAATTGACTTTCAGTAATACAGTGGACACGCTATACCCCAAATGCTATCTTTTCAACATACAATCAGTATAAAAACTCATTAGTGAAATAGCTGCACCCCCACCCCCCACTAAGTCTTTAAACCCTTCAATTTGCCCGGGGTTTTTTTCAAGCGCCCCCCAGCCCCCCGGGCCCCCAGACCCCCCCCCCCCCCCCCCCCCCCGTGTGCTCGGTGACAACAAGCACCACCGGAATTCTTAAACTCTATACGAATTAAGAACCACAGGGTGAGCGAACACTTTGCTGGGCGTGGCCGAGTGCTAGAAAGCAAAGATTGAGGCTCTCTGTTCACACAAGTTCAGGTAACAGCACAGGACCTTGGTTACCTCCCCCATCCTCCGGAAAGGTGCGCGTCCAACAGCCAGAGAGAGAGAGAACAATTAGTTAAACCTCGAGCAGATGGCGTTTCGGCTCAACTCTTCAGAGCACCTTCCCCGTTTAAAAGCACATTTTAGGCACAATTCATGCGAAATAAAAGAAAAAGCCACGACTTCCCTTCGTGGACTTGAACCTTCCCGTAACCTCCCTTGTGGGGGGTAACCCGTCCAACGGAGCTGCATGACATCAGGGGCCGTATCTCCAAGGACTCGCGCGGAAAACGGCACCCGGGAGCCTGGTAAACGGCCGTGGAGTCATGTCTGAATTAATGGCCTCCAAGGGAGGCTCAGCCGGTCTCCCAGGGCACCCCACCAAAGCCACTCCGCACCCACTGGCACGGGCCCCACGCGCGACCTCGCCGCCCCCGTCCGCGTTCACTCACAACTCCCCAGTCCAGGCGCCGGGCCGCGAGCGCTTCCAGGGCAGGGCCTGGCGTTGCGGGCCTGGGTCTCCAACCCGGCGAGAGAGCCCCGAAGGCGGAAGCCGCGCTCCCGGCTGCTCCGAGTCCCGCGGGCCTAGCAGGGCCCGCCGCAGAGGGGGACGATCTGAGGCGCCCTTCCGCCCGCCGCGGCCCCGACCACTTCCGGGCCGCGGCCTCGGCGCCTCCCACTCCACCCGCCCCGGGCCACACTCTTTCTTCTTAGACCCGGTGCCGCGCCGCCAGGCTGCCGTCCCTACCGAGAGGCCGAGGAGCGGGCCGGCTCCACCACGCGCCCCGCCGAGCTTTGCGGGCGGTCCCCGGAGCTCGGATGGGGTCGGATTCCCCCAACTTACATCTTCCCGCCGCCGCAACCTCCTCCCGCTCTCCTCAGCCGCTAAGGCCGGCGCCGCTCTGGCGTCAGGGTTAGGGAGCGGGAAGGCGCCGCTGTCGGGCGCGCAGTGATGACGTAGAGGGCCCTAGCCAATGGGCGCGAGCGAGGGGAATGTTAAAGGGCCACGGCCGTTTTTGGCGAGCCGCGTCGGCGACTCTTGCTCTAGCTCCCTTTCTGAGGAGGTGTCTGGGACTGCCAGGGGCTGGCGGCACGCCTCAGGGGGCCGGCCGATTGTGGGACCGCGGTCGGCAGGGCCGCGCCGTTGCGGCAGCCCCCGGGGCGGCGCGGAGGGGGTTAACGCAGTGGCGGCCTTGCCCCAGCCGTCGCGCGTGCGCACTGGGCAGGCGGCGGGTCTGGCGGTAGCCCGGGCGCGCCACCCTTGACCCCCGTGCTTCGCACGCTGTGCGGCCGGCGGCTGGACCGAGGGCGGTGCGGGCGCTCCGGCTTCTGGCTGCGGGCCGTGGGGGGTCCCGCGGGGCTCAGGCGGCTCAGGGGCCTGAGTGGGTGCGGGGCTGGGTTCGTGCGGTTAAAAACCACGTAAGGTGGGCGGAGTGACCGTGCGGACGCCGCTGCTGCGCGGACGGAGCTCGGCCGGGTTCCGAGACTAGACGGGGGGGCAGTGCGACCGTCACGAACTGGGAGCGAACATCAGGGTAGAAGACAGGACGCGGACGGGGAAGCGCCTCCGAGGAGGTGACACTGCGGCTGAGACCCGAGGGGGAGGGGGCGCCCGGCAGAGGGAAGAGCCGCGCTACGGCGTTGCAAGAAGGGAGGGGAGGCCAGTGTGGCGGCTCGCAGGCCAGGCTACGAAGGTGGAGTTCAGCGGTGGTGGGGCGACGTGGAGGATGTGCAACATCCGGCGCCGAGGCTTCTTCACCCTGGCCGGTGAACAGCGCAGGCAGGGAGGCAGTCAGCCTTCTGGCAAAGCAGTGGCCCGGGCCCAGGCAGGAGGCTGGGAGAATAAAACCCGGCGCCAAAGAGGCTAGCGCTTTCGGGTTTTGTTCCCCACGGGGCCGCCAGCGTTCCCCCACCCGTGTCCGGCAAGCGGTTGTTACTGCATGACCCTTGGTGGGAGCAAGGAAGGTGCACCCCGCCCCAGACGTTGTCCGAACAGGTAGGTGCATCAAGAAAGAGAAGGGAACAGATCGAAATCGGATCTTTCTGGAGAAAGGAACCACTGTGATTTGGAGACAGACTAACCGCTAGGACAAGGACAGGGGAGTCCAGGTTGCAGCTTGGTGACCAGACGGTTGGTGCTGCAGACGCTGTCTGCACGTCATTGTTCTCTGCGCTCTGTGGTTTTCCCAGCCTGTGGATGGTGGTGCCTTTCCCTGTCCAGCCAATCTGGCCCCATCCGGAGGTTGTCAGCTGTGCCCCAACACCTTCACCCCGGGCTGGGGGGTGTCTCAGAGTCACGGACAAAAGGGAGCCCGGAAGGAGCAGCCCCCTCCTGTGTCCCTTCTGCTAAGGCACCAACACATTCCTAGGGGGGATGTGTTGGCAGGCAGGCAGTCAGTCCGGTGCAGGGGCCTCCCTTTGGATTTAGATTTGCCCTGGCGTGGTGGGGGTGCATTTAGAGCATTGAATTCTCTACCGTCATTGTCACGTCTGCCATGGCCACACACGGAGGAGTGAGTGGAACAGAGGGCAGCCCTGGCTCTGCCCTGCAGCCGTCAAGGGGCCCAGAGGGTCAGCACTGGAGACAGGGTGGCCGTGGCAGCATGTCGGAGCCCCACACATCCTGGGCCCACCATCAGTGCATGCCCAGGGCTGCACCGGCACCCTAGGTGGGGAAGGAGTGGGCCAGCGACCCCACCTTGGCAAGGGTGGGAACAATCCAGCCGGGCAGCCAACTCCCGCTACTTTTTAAAAAATGAGCGGAATGCTATAGTTTGGCATGCATATAAATTTTAACACGTTTTATGTTAAATCTAAAAGCATGATTTATTCATACACATGAATTTAATCAAGTTTGTTTCTAAATATTGCTGATTTTTGTTACCAAGTGTGTTATCAGCTGTTGAGCTTTAAAATTTGAGCATCTTTTGCCGTTTTGAAGATGAACAGAATGTGTTCAGAAGAAACATAAGGAAATAAATCTGGAGGCCGCCTGCCCCTGGCCTTCCAGGAGTTCTGGCTTCACCCTTCTTACACCCCTGTGCCAACTTACTGAGGCCCTGGGGGCTGAGGGCTGGGACGCTACGTCCTTCGGGGACCTCGGGAGGCCTTTGGCCCAGGTTTGGTGGAGGGGGGTGGGGCAGGGCTCCTGGAGACTGCATTGGGCAGCCAGCCCCAGGCCTGGAGCACTATACCACAGGCATCTTTCAGGCTTTGCCAGTGTCCTGAGCCCCTCCCTTCCCTTCCGGTGTCGGGGGCCACCTGCTGGCATGTGGCACTGCTCTCCATTTGGAAACGTACCCTTGTCAAGACAGAATATTCCCTCTGCCTTCGTTTTCTGTGGGCCTCTGCAGTGCTTGCCCTTGGAGGTTGGTGACCGGGGACACGGAGAGGGTTTAGTGGTAGTCTGGATGGTGCTGGAGGTCACAGTGCGCCATCCGGGAGCCTCAAGTAGGCATTGCATCCCCGAGAAAGGACTCCTACCTACCGCTGAGAGTCCCTGCACCAAGGGCAGGGGTGGCCCGGCCAGGTAGAACAGAAGAGTTTGGGTGGAGTCAGGGAGGTGGTGATGGCTCGGTGGCCTTGAGGGAGGCATTAGAAGAGGAGGCCTAGGTCTCTCTGTGGAGGTGAGAGCCTGCAGCTCCTGCAGGAGCCCAGGAAGAGGCACTGGCTGGTCCTTCTCGGTGGCCAGGCTGGGCCTTAAAGGGTCAGACAGCCAGCGAGGGTCTGGAGTTGTGGGGAGCCTCTCTGGCTGCAGGCTTGTGCCTCTAAGGTGTGGGTTGTCGGGTCCTGAGACCTCTCCCATCTCCCTGCCAGCAGGTGACTCTGGACTCTCCTGGGGGTGGCTGAGCAGTGAGCTGGGGGCTTGTGCTGGTTTTCATGCCCAAAGCCCCATGTTCATTTCTGCCCCAGGGAGGTCAAGGATAGTGTGCCTGAGCCGGGGCGGTCACAGCTGGGCGAGGAGCAGTGGAGCTCGTACGCTGCATCGTTGGCGGACCTGTGGGCCGTGTCGCAGTGTCTACTGGGGCCAAGATGGCTTGGCCCTGCTCCTAGGACCTACGTTGTGCCATCCACAGCCAGCCGACTTGGGACTTCTCCAACCCTGCAGGCGTCTGATGCCAGCCTCTGTGTGGTGTAGGCCGGGCCCCAGGAGCGGGGCCTGGGCAGCCCTGTGTGTTGAGGAAGGAAGGCAGGGCCCCCGCTCCCCGGGCCCGACCCCGTAGCTTCAGCTCCTCGTGCCTGTTTGAGGACAACACCACGTGGGCCTATTAGGTGGGGATGGGACTCCAGGGCCCAGCACCCCGCTTCCTGGTGCTCTCCTGGGCGGGCTGCCGGGGTCGAGACCTCTGCCTTGTCGCGCCTTCTCAGGCAGCCTCTCAACCTACCTGCCCTGAGCCCCCTCGTGCAGGGACCCCAGGGGCTTTGCTGTCCTTTGGGAAAGGGAGATAGGCTTCAGGGAACCTCCCAGGGTTTGGAGGTGGACCTGAGCTGGGGTTCAAGGAAGGCACCTCGTGTCTGCAGAGTGGGATATCACACGTGGCCCGCTTGCCTCAGCTGAGGGGTGGAGTGAGCAGCCTAATCCTGACTTTGGTTTTGGGGCCACCTCTTTGCTGCAGGAGCCCCTCTGGGTCCAGATAGAGCCCAAGCTGTCTGCCCAGGAATGTCCCTTGGTGTGCAGGTAAGGGCCACAGGGTCTGGGTGAGCACAGGTGGCCCTCCCTTCTCACCAGTCTGTGTGGGAGCAGGGGCGGGGGGGGGGGCGCGGGGAGTCTCAGAGGACCTGGCTGGCCTACACCATTGGTGTCGTGCAGGTTCCCAGAGGCGAGCCGAACAGCAGCTGGCATGGGGTGTCCTGCAGATGCCATCGCCAAATCTGTTGCCCTGGCTGGTGGTCTAGCCCCGGGCTGGCCTCTCGGAAACCTCCCCCCTCACCTTCAGGTTCTGGCACTGTGGGTGTCCGGGCTGACTGCTCTGGGGCACCGGGACGTTGCTGTCTCTGTGGTCAAGGGACTGACTGACTTCAGCCCGGGCTCACGTGGGGCCAGGCTGGACCGGACGGGCTGGCTCCTCTCCCACCTGCGATGCATGGTCATCCCCAGGCAGCTTGCAGCCGCCCTTGGACCAGCCTTCCGGCCTTCCTTCCAGCTGCTGGCCTTGGCTCACTCCTTCTTCTTCCCTGGTCCTGTCAGCTGCTTTGTGAGACAGGGCTGAAGGTCCCTGAGACTGAGGTGACCTTGGCTCCTCCTGGAGTCCTGGATTGAAGATCTGGATTGGCATTTGCCCAGCAAAAAAACCTGTCCAGTTTGTTTTTCTGTGTCCCTGCGACCATAGGGTCAGGGACACCATGGGGCGCAGGGGCTGGGCCCTAGGGTAGGGTCATTTCTGCTAGCCTGTGGGTCTTCCTAAGTGAGGTGGGGTCTCGCCAGCTCAAGTGGACCACGAAGGCACACTTGTGGACCCCTTGAGGATGCGAACCTGCACACTGCAGTCGTGGTGGAGACTGGGATCGTGTCCTGGGACCTGGCTCTTATCTGGGGTACCCAGCTAAATAAAGGATCCTGTGTCCCGGCTCCCTCTCCCTGGAGCAGCCATGTGCCTGCATTCTGTGCAACAACGTGGACGCAGAAGCACATAACATCCGGGAGCTGTGTCCTCCTCCCGTCCCCCTGCTGCTTCTGTCTGGAGCCTCAGACAGAGCTTGAAGGAGGCCTGCACCTGGACAGAGCAGGCAGATGGAGGCTGGCTTCCCGAGGCCTTGTCGGCGACAACACCCAGACCACTGTCTCTGGACTTTGTACCTGACCGAGAAATAAACGCCTGTCTGATTTCAAAGCTGCTGGGACTGGGCCTTCTGATGTGCACAGCAAGCCGGCTGCAGTCTCCATTCCGCAGGAGTGGTTTCTGGGGCCTGGGGGTGGGGTCCCCTCGCCCTGTGACCTGCTGCCTGGCATTCTTTCCCCACAGGGAAAGCAGTGGATGGGGCTCGGCCTAAGCCCTGCCCCCAGCAGGGTCTGCCCAACCCTCCCTGTGGAGCAGCCCCCTCTAACCTCTGAGTGCAGGTGTCCTGCCGAGGGGCAGTTCACGGTCTGTGTTTCGGTCGAGCCACACCATCGGATGGGGCAGGATCTTACACAGGCTTGGTCTCGGCCCTCACGTCGGTGTCCGCCCCTTGGGAGCCCCCGACCAGGCCCACGGGGTAGGCAAGGTGCGACCTTGTCTTCTGGGTCTGCTGACAAGCTGGGGAGGGGCAGGGGTCCAGCAGATGCAGCAGCTGTTTGGGACCAGCACGTCCAGGGACCCTCTGGGCCCCAGGGTCTGGGGGAGAGCGGGATGGGCTGGCGGGGATGAAGCAGGCCAGTTCTCCTGTCGGGGTGTCCGTGGTCCTTCCCCCTCTCCCCTGGGCCCGGAGCTGCATCAGTTCAAACCAAATCAGGTGGGCTCCAGTCCCGGCTCCTTGAGCTCTACTGCTAGGTTTCCAGTAGCCTTGCAGATGACTTGGGGATGCCACGGGGACCCCAAAAGTGGTGCCCCTTCCTGCTGCTCCTGGGGTCCCTTCTCCCTAACTGCAGTTGCCAAGCTCTATGCTCCTCCCACTGCCCCCCCCCCCCCCGCCAGGCCTGGTGTCGGGCCACAGGCCCACCTCCCAGAACACGCCTTCTGTGGGGCTCATCTTAGACCACACCGACCCCCGAATTTATTTTTTATAATGTGGAACTAAATGCTGATGGTGTAAAGAATTCCAGGGGGAACAGAAGAGCTGGAGGCCACGGGCAGCATTCACAGACCTCCAGAGGCCAGTAAAAATGCAAACGGGAAACTCCTGAAGGAGCCACGGTGATGAGACAGGCCTTCCCTAAAACTGAATTCTGGGGGGGGGGGGGGGGGGGGGGGGGCGGTCAAAAGGACATTTAGAAAACCGTCAAGAAATAAGAGTATAAATAAAAAGGGAGCTGATGTGGAGGAAGAATCTTCTTGAAAATGGCCTAAAACCCACAAGGGGCCCTCGAGTCAGAGCCCCGCCCGCCCCCGCCCCCCCCAGCTTCCCCCTCTGCCCCGCTGCACTCGCGCTTCCTCGTGTAGACCAAGGGTCTGTCAGGTGCCCATTTAACCTGCTTCGGCACCGGCAGGTCTGGCTTATTCCTCCAGCTCCTGGTGGTGAGTTCTGGAAGTTACCACGTACCTGGCAGAAACAAGCTCTTGCTTTTTTTGTCCGTGTGAAACCTGATGTGGGAGGCCCGTGCTAGGCCTGCAGGCCAGTGACCGGGCCCGTGACCCCCATCTCGTGTGACTCAGAGACGTGGCCATGTTCCCTCCCAGACTTTATTTTCCGCAGTCACCACGCGGTAGGTGCATCCCTCCACAGACAGTCACTCGGTCCCGCCCCGGGCCCCGGCCGGCCTCCGGCGGGCGGCTTCTCAGGAAGCCCGTCTCGGGACGAGGGACCGCCTTCTCCCCCGGCCCCAGCTGACTCTGGAAGACGCCGGTGGGAGGGGGCCGGCCGGCCGGGCGCGGCACCCGGGCTGTGTGGCGCAGTGACTCCCAGGACCCCCCCAGAGCCAAGGCCGCGGTGCCTCATCACAGCCAGCACCTCCGTCGTGGACGGCCACGGGCGGCTTTCCCTCCGCTCTGGGCAACCTGGCGAGCCCTGCTGCCCGCTGCCCGGCAGACTTCCCGTTTCACCCCCGGGGAGGCTCCGTGCCGTGTGCGACCGTGGGGGCATCCCGCGTGCTCTCGTCGCGAGCACTTCAGCTAATTCAGCCCCTTCCTGAGCGGCTCTCTGCCCAGAGACCCCCAGGCGTGCCCGCGCGGGCTGCTGGACCGCTCCTGGCCGGGCCCCGAGTTCCAGAGAGGGGCTTCGGCGCCTGCCTCGGACATGGACGTTTGCGTGCCGGTTCGCAGCGTGACGGCGCCAAGGCCCGGTCCCTACTGTGCCTCGATTCTCGTGTCCGTTACAGAAAATAGCGATTAGAAATAAAGGTGCAGGGTAAGATGAACCGGGAGGGAGGGGACGCCTGCCTGGGCGCCCGCCTGCCCCGCCCCTGCCGGCTCCTCAGGGCCCCTCGTCCTCAGCGGGCGGCTGCAGGTGCGCGAAGCTCAGGAACACTTGCTCCAGGGAGATCTGGCTCACGGAGTAGTCGTCCACCGCATACTTCTCCTTGGCCTTCTCCAGGACACCAAACACCTTGTGGGAGCAGAAAGGCTGCTGCCAGCAAGCCCAGGGTGGGCTCCTCGGCTGGCGTGCGAGGCCCCCGGCCACGGCAGCGGTAAGGCTCCCAGAGGTCCCAGCTCTGCCCCGGCCTGGTCCCCGGAGCACCTGCAGGGAGCAGCCAGCCCTTTGGGGAGCAGGGGGCTGTGCCGCACGGCGGGGGGCGGGGCCTCCCCCAATCTTGCCAGCTCAGAGCGTGACCCTGGGCAACATATATCCTCTTTGCGGGTCAGTTTCCTTTTTTACGCCAATTTTTTTTCTGACTTAAGTGAACCTCCAGACCTAGCGGATTTGGGGGTGAGAGCTAGAGCAGAAAGTGACTCTCCTCTTTGGAAGGAGCCTAGAGGCGCCACAGAAGGAGTCATTCCTGGAAGGGCCTTCCCCAGCCCCAGCTGTGCTGGCAGGGCCCACACTCACCTTGGCCCAGCTGAGGTCCTCCCCGGGCAGGTGGTAATGGACCATCCCTTGGTGCTCATCCTCCAGGACGCTGCCTGCACGAAGGAGACGCCGTGTCCCCTTGAGGGCCGGGCTGTGGGGGCCAGGGAAGAGCCGCCCGGGACCCTGGAATCACGGCCCTCCTCCCGGGGGTCGCGGGCCCGGGACTCGGCAGGGATGAGGCACGGAGACACACCTGGGAAGGTCAGGTTCACAAACGCCTTGAACTCCTCCAGGGCCTCCTGCCGCCCTTCGCTCCGGACCTTGGCCCGCAGGGAGTAGCCGCTGCCAAACTTGCTCTTGAGGTGCTGTGGGCTGCCCAGGCACTTGAACTGGCCCTGCACCATGATGGCCAGCCGGGTGCACAAGGCCTCACATTCTTCCATGCTGGGGAGAGGGGCAGAGGTCTGACACGGGGCTGGGGGCGCCGATGCCTGCCTCCCACGTCAAAGGCTCATGCGGGCGGGCCGGTGTTGTCGGCCAGATCGAGCTGTTCCCGATTCCCGTGTTCGGAGGGTGGCCCACACAGTTAAGCCCGGGGACTTTCCTCACAGATTGTGAACCAGCTGCTGGCTGGTCGTCTGTCCACCCGGCCCCACCCAACCCATCCCTTCCACAGCCCCCATTCTGGCTCTTCCATCGACCCCTAGAGACCCCGGCTCTACCTATGGGAGGTGATGACGATGGCCTTGCCCGACTCGCGGGCCCGTGCCACGGTGTCCCAGAGCAGGCGCCGGGCCACGGGGTCCATGCCGGTGGACGGCTCGTCCAGGAAGATGACGGAAGGCTCTCCGAGCAGAGCAACGCCGGTGCTCAGCTTTCGCTTGTTGCCACCACTGGGGGCAGAGAGGGTGGGGTGAGACAAGGCTGACAGCACGGGCTCCCCATGTCCCAGCATCGGACGGGGCCCAGTGATTGCTGGGCGCCCCAGGTGAACAGGAATGAGGGCAGCATGATGCCTGCGAAGCCGACCTTGCAGTGTCAGAGGCCCCACAGAAAGCCGTGCCCAGGGTGGTCAGCATACACACTGTCTGCACTTAAGGGGGCCTGACCGGGGCCCGACGCCGCCTTACTAGTGGCCTTGCCTCCGGGCAGCGGGAACGGGCAGGGCAGCCCCGTTCCACCCGGCACTGCCTGGGTCATGCCCCCCAGTCCCCTTTCAAAGCCACATCAACGGGTATGGGCTCTGGCCCCCGACCCGTTTGGCTGCCCCCCGCTTTATCGTAAGGGAGACTCCAACTCTGCCCTGGGCAGACGTGGGGCAGGGAAGGGGACCCGAGCGCAGGCACACCTGTACGTCCTGACCAGCTTGTTGGCATGAGGCTCCAGAAGCAGGCCCCGAAGCGTGTTCTCCACGCAGGCGCCTATGTGGCGCTCGGGGATGCCCCGGAGCCGGGCGTACATGACCAGCGTCTCCCGGCCCGTCATGTGGTCCAGCAGAGCGTCGAACTGGGGGCAGTAGCCGATTCGCTGCCGTACCTGGAGGCAAGACGTGGCAGGTCAGAGGGGGGTCCCCCAGGCTCCGCCCAGCAGGTGTGTCTATGGCCGCCCACGGCTCATGGCCAGCATGCTGCGCTTTGTCAGGGACACGGGACGCGCTTGGCCGGCTCGGGGAAGCGCACCTGCCACCCCACACTGATGGCGCAGAGGTGGGCGGGGGCCTAGGCGACCACGGGCGCGTGGGTGGGGTAGTGAGGACACGCGCTCGTCGCCGTGAGAGTATCTGCCGTGCGACGGCTCATCCACCCATCAGGCATGTAATGTGTCGCGGGCCTTCCTTTCTTCTCTCTCTGATGGAGGGCACGTTTGCTGGCGACACCTTTAGGGTGGCTTGTCACCCAGTCAGGTGATGCGGTGGCAGGGCTCTGAGCGGCGGGCCCCGTCCAGCAGAGCCAGGGCCCCCTGGGGCCGGCACCTTCTCCCGGACCACTCTGGCTGGCGGGGGACCGTGGATCCCAGACACGGGATTTCTTTCTCCTCGCCTTCCTGGCCATTTCTAGGCTTCCAGAACCTGTGTTCAGTCGGCCTGGGAATGCTCTCGGCCACTGCCCCGTCAGTTAGTACCTTCCCCGGAACTCAGACTGGATGTACCCAAGAGTCCCCTCCCTCCCCAGCCTGTGGGTCACATTTATGGTTTTCTCTTGCCCGCGTATGTTTCTAATCTCGCCTGTTCCCTTCACCGTGGCAAACACAGACGTTTTATGACCTGGGCCTGGCGGCTGCACAGCTCAAGCAGTGGGCCTGCGTCTCCTGCGGGCACCTGTATGTGCGGGTTCTAGGCACGGGCCTTGGTTTCTTGGTGTGTGTGCACTGCTCGTGGGCCCCGAAACACTGTGTGGGGCTTCTTGGGGTCTGGAGAGGAAGGCCTTCCTCCACACGGTGTGGGCTGTGCTCTGGGGGCAGGGCAGACCAGAAGCCCCCAGGACACGCAGTCGCCGCCAGGCACGGACTCTTCTCTGTTCCTCGCCTCGGCACACAGAACCTTCCACCCGATCCCCAGCGGTAGAGGCAGTGGGAGGGCAGCCTGGATCCTCCTCACCTGGCCCCACGTGGAGAAGTCTCCTGGGACACCCCTGCCACGGGGGGCACAGGCCTCAGTTTCTCCCCTTTACCCGGCAAGGCCCCGAGACCCAAGCCCAGGGAACACAGCATGCCCTCTGCAGAGCCGGGTCACGTGCTGTCTCTCAGGGCTCACAGATCTTAGCCGGGGCTCCTCACTGAGCACCGGGCTCTACGGTGCTCTTAGCAGTGTGCTTTGGTGCTGAACTTTTACCCGGCTTTGGTGCAATGCCTGGTCTGAACAGCCCAGGGCACCACTATGATAAATCTGTGCGTACAGGCTGCAGACCGCTGTGAACTCTACGTGCCCGGGTCCAGAGAGCGGCTTCTCAGAGACAGCCCGGACCTGGCTGCCAGCCCGGCCAGGACAAGGGGGGTGGCTCTTCTCTTCCTGTCCTGTCTCCCCCTCATTGTTTGCTTCGCTCTGGCTCCTGGTCACTGCCTTGTGAACTGTGAGCCAGAAACGAGCCCATCCCTGCTTCCAGGGTGCCCCGTCTTCCCACACCCACCTTCCCGATTTCCGAGCTGATGCTGTAGCCCCCGACAAAGGCGTCCCCAGAAGTGATGGTCTCCTCCCCGGTCAGCATTTTGAAGGTCGTGGTTTTCCCAGCTCCGTTGAAACCCAGCAAGCCAAAGCACTCTCCTTTCTGGACCGCGAGGGAGATCTTGTCCACGGCAAGCAGGGGCGTCCGCTGCTCGTATACCTGCGGGGCACGGGCACTGAGGCCTGGAGGCAGCGGCACAGGGGCGGAACCCGGGGAGTGAGGGGCGGGGGGGGGGGGGGGGGGGGCGGGCCTTACCTTGGAAAGCTCCTTGATAACCAGAGGAGTGTCCAGCAGGGACTCCAGGCTGGGGGCCAGGACCCGGTTCCTCTCGTCCACCACATCCTGGTCCTCGGGGAGTGCTGATGTCCGAGAGTACGCTTCCGTCTGATCGTTCCAGAGAAAGACCGCACCCGTGAGCTCCAGCTCAGGAGGTCCTTCTCCACGGGACACAGGATGGGGGTCTCTGAGACTGCTCATATAGGGACTCGGGACTTTCACAAGGATGGCAGGGTGGGCCCGGGGCTGACACTGGCATCGAGGAGAGGCTGACGGCCAAGGAGAAAGGCCTGTGCAGGATGCACCGCAAAAGCCGTGACACTTGGCTGGGGGTGGGGGGCTGTACTGCGTGGACGTGAAGTCCATCCCAGAGGGGTCTTCATGTCAGAGCACCACCTCGCCCTGGGTTCACGTGTGTGTCCAGTGCGGTCTCACGGGTTTTGTTTGTGGGGTGGGGTGTGTGTGGCAGACACGAGGGCCTGGACGCCTGCACCCTGCCGGGTGGCTGAGCCCCGGGCCCGTGGCGGCGGAGGCGTGGGGAGTGCCCGGGACCCACTCACCAGCGCCCGCCTCCTCCGGAAGGCACAGAGGCAGGTCTTCAGCCTCCACAGCGTGTCAGTCTCAACGAGAAAGAGCAGGCTGAGGTAGGCAAACCCGGAAGCAGCCATGGAGGTCACGAACCTGCCGACCCCCGGGGCGCTCCACGCGTAGAAGTTCTGCTGGTACCGGATGTCTGTGCGGGCGAGGGAGTGAGCGCTGAGCCCGGCCCCGGAGAGCTCTCCTGCCCCAGGTCCCGGCCTGAGCCCCTCTCTGGGCCCACGGGCACCTGCACACCAGCCCCTCGACAGAGGCCACGAAGGCCCGGGATCCATTTGTCATCCTTGTCACTGCCCCTCAGAAGCCCCGGGGACTCCCCACGTTTTAGGGCAGTTCTACCTTGTGAGGGGTGCCCGTGACAAGTGACCGGGTCACACCCTGGCTCACTCACACGCCCCTTCCTCCCTTGGGGACGGCACTGGGATGTGAAGATGGGACACCTCCTCCCTGCCTTGCCATGGTCACAGTGGTGACAGCTACCACCGCCGAAGACAGCTCCAGGCACAGGAAGGGCCTGTGGGAGCCTGAAAGGTGGCCCCAGAAAGACGCGTCCACGTCCTAACGCCCAGAACCTGTGCGCAATCCCACTTAGGAAAAGGGTCTTTGCAGGTGTAGCTTAGGGCCCTGAATCCAACGCCAGGCGTCCTTACAAGAGAAAGGCAGAGGAAGATTTGAGATACAGAGACACTGGGAGGCGGCCCCGTGAAGGCAGGCGCGCAGCCCGGAGGCAGCGCACAGGACTGCGGGAGCCCGGGCTGTATTGCGGAAGGAGCCCCTCCGTGGCAACAAGCCAGGCAGGAGTGGGGAGGGGCGGCCACGGGGCCCGGACACTCACTGTATTTCCGGCAGTAGTGTGCCGCGACCTCCGATGAGGTGCAGTATCGCCTCATCTCGAAGTTCTCGTGGAAGCTGCTGACGGCCATCCCCAGACAGTGGTTGGGCAGCACCAGGAACACGTGGTCCAGGGTTCTGGAAAGCTCTTCTAACTTCACCGCTGTGGGGAAGGGCACAGATGAGTGGGCGCTGAGGGATGCAGGACACCCGCCCCCAGGACAGGCCCGCAGATCCGGAAGGTGTGTGGGCCGGGTGCCGAGCTGGGTGAAGCCCCCTCCTCCTTGGCCCGCTCCCCCCCGCCGAAACCGCCAGGCAGAGCCGCTGGCTGCCGGCCCAGTGGGACCACCTTTGGCAGAAGGGCCTGAGTATGGCCTGGCCCAGTGGCCACACTGGTGCCACCTGGCCCCTGGGCACCTGGGGGGTCGTCTCCAGGCTCCCACCTGGGATGCGCATGATGGTGACCACGAGGAAGGTGGCTATGCCCGACAGGATGTTGAATATGGTCAGCCTCGTGTAGGCAGCGGCCGCTCCCGAGAAGAAGAAGTTCATCAGGTACATGAGGGGGATGATGGCCCAGCCGTAGAGCATGAGCAGCAGGAGGGCGTCGGCCATGTGGCCGTCGTGCGTGAAGGCGTGCACGTCAAAGGCCTTGAACACCACCTGTGGCAGCACAGAGGTAGGCGGTGCCTGGGGGCCCTGTCTCCAGGGTGGCTTTCAGCCCCGGGACCCCCCCCCCCCCGATGATACCCCCCCTTCTCCCCTTTGCCGTTGGAGCGGTCACCAGGGCGCCCCGCGCCCGGACCTTGCCCGCCACAGTGGGATGAAGGCTGGGGGTGCAGACACAGGTGAGGGGTGCTGCCGGCGGGGTTCCCAGCCAGCGTCCCAGAACTGGGGCTGAGCTGCCAGCGCGGACCTGTGGTCTGCGCAGGGGCGCCAAGGCAGGGCCCCGGGACATGCAGGGGAGGGTCCCCGCACCGCACAGCCCTCACCAGCAGCAGCAGACTGGGGACGAGGAAGGACATGAGGTCCCACAGCAGAGCGGAGAGCCAGAAAGTAGCCACGTGGACACCGCTCACAAACTGGACGTGCTTGGCCTGGACAGCCCTCTCGCTGACCGCCAGGATGGAGAACGTGCTGGCCAGGAACGCCATGGCGAAGAGCAAGTTGAGGGCAATGTCAAATCCCTTCCGGCTCCTGCGCAGCGGGGGGGACAGGGCAGGTCAGGGACTGAGCACAGTGAGTCTGGCCAGCATCCATCCAAAGCATGCGATGGAGGGGCCAGGCAGTAAAGGTTTTTAAGAGGGAATGCTGGGGCGGGGGGGGGGGGGTGGGGGGGCGTGTCTCTGAGCCAGGAAAACCCCTCCCTGCCAGAACAGCTCCTCCTCTGGGCTTCCTGCCCCCAGTGATGGACATACCACTCTCCCAGTCGCCTTCAAGCTGTCCCTGCATCCCCCACGTCCCCCAGACACTCAGGCGATGGCCCCACCGTCGCTGCCTTTCCCACATCTCCTGAGGACCCCCTGCCTGGCTGGCCCTGCCCTTGGCGGACCCCATCGGCATCTGCATGGCTGCAGTGGTTCATTCCCCCCCCACCCCCCATTCAGGTGCATTCTGCATTAGGTTGCCAGCAACACCTTCCAGAAACCACCACTGATGGCATTACTCTGTTGCTCAGAAACCTCCTGGCTGTCTCAACAAGCAGGGCTTCAACACATGGATGTTATTTGGCCAAAAAAAAAGAGGGAATTAAGTATCCACACTACAACGTGGATAAACCCCTGAAAAGTGAGAACAGCCGGTCACAAAAGGCCTCTTATTAGATGATTCCATTCACACGAAACGTCCAGTACAGGCAAATCCATGGAGACAGGAAGAGAGTGGAGGCTGTTTGCAAAAGGAGACAGGGGTGGGGGGGGCAGGTGGCTGCTGGCGTCCCGGGGCTCCTTCAGGGTGTGATGGCCACGCAGTAAGATTGTACAAGAGGCACATGAAAAGGTGCACAGCATCACTAACCACCAGGGAAATGCAAACCAAAGCCATAAGGAGAGATGCCCTCTCCCCGGTCAGAATGGCCAGCATCACCCAAGAGAGAATGTGCTGGCGTGGATGCGGGAGAGGGGGCCCCTCGTGCCCTGCTGGCGGGCTTGCAAGCTGGAGCAGCTACTCTGAAGAGCAGTGGGCAGGCTCCTCAGAAAGTTAAAAATAGGGGGCGCCTGGTTAAGTGTCCGACATTGACACAGGTCATGATCTCACAGTTCATGGGTTTGAGCCCCGCATTGGGCTCTGTGCTGACGGTTCAGAGCCTGAGGCTTGCTTCAGATTCTGTGACTCCCTCTCTCTCTGCCCCTCTCCCGCTCTCTTTCTCTCTCTCTCAAAAATAAACAATACAAAAATATGTATATTACAAAAACAACAGTTAAAAACAGAACCACCCTATGACCCAGCAATTGCACTTATGGGTGGTTATCCAAAGAAAATGAAGCCTCAGGGTGCCTGGGTGGCTCAGTTGGTTGGGCGTCTGACTCGATTTTGGCTCAGGTCATGTTCCTAGGGCCATGTGATCGAGCCCCACATTGTGCTCTGCACTGAGAGTGGAGCCTGCTTAGGGTTCTCTCTCCCTCTCTCTTTCTCTCTCTCTCTCTGCCTCTTCCCCACTCCCTCACTCGTGCACCCTCTCTAAAATTAAAAAAAAAAAAAACACAATGAAGAAACCTCCCCCTCCCCATGTTCACAGCAGCGTTATTTACAACAGCCAAAGCAGAAACAACAGCATGTCCATCGACAGGTGAGTGGAGAGAGAGACTGTACTACATACACAATAGAGTATTTTCCAGCCACAACACAGAAGGAGAACCTGCCGTGTGTGACAATGTGGATGGGCCTGGAGGGCACCGTGCTGAATTAACTAAGTCAGACAGAGAAAGGCGACTACCATAAGATCTCACTTACACACGGAATCTGCAAACAAAACAAAAAGGAACTCACAGATACAGAGAACAGACTGGTGCTTGCCAGGGGGTGGGCAAAGCGGGTGAAGGGCGTCAACTAGCTTCCAGTCATAAAATAAGTGAGTCCTGGGGATGCCACGTCGGGCACAGTGACTACAGTTAAGGTTAACCCGATACTGGGTTGCTCATTTGAAAGTTGCTCAGACGGGATCTTAAAGCTTCTCACCACAAGGTAAAAAACTTGTAACTATGTGTGATGACGGTGATAAGGGGTGTGAACCAGACTCTCTGGGGTCATCCTTTCACAATGCATCTGGAACTAAAACAACTGGGACAATTCTATCAGATTTGGGGCTGGCCCCGCCCTGTGAGTACTAACAACCACTCCAGCGCACGTCACAACAGGTGACCTCCGTCTCCTAAAGCTGCTGAGACAGAACCAAAGTTCCTGCCGCCCCGACCTCAGCTGACCTGGGGGTCTCCTCACACAGAGCCCACCGGGAGGGAGCTGCCAACTTCCTGATGCCCCCGGCACAGTCCCCCACCCCACCTGTGGCCACTGACCACCCCGCCCAGGTCTGAGGGCCACACAGGCCTGTGTCCCCGGGGCCCGAGCAGAGTGGAGGCCCCTCCCCGGGGCTGTGCGGCCTTCAGACCACCGGTCCGACCCGCCACGAGTGTTCATCCCTGTGCCTGCCTGTCCCCGGCAGGACAAGGAGGGCACAGAGCGGCTGCTGTGTCTCTGCTTTCAGGGTAGAGACAGGAGGTAGCAGAGGGGGACGAAGACATCGCAAGGCCCAGAGCAGTCCGGTGTGGGGGTGGGGGGTGGGGATAAGGCTGTCCCTCCCCGTTAATTAATCACCCCACATGGAGTCACTGATCTTGTTCCGAAACTGATTTTCTTGGCCTCTTCTGGACGTTCTGGGGCTTAGGGGCGTTTAGGGGACTCTGTGACCAGCATGGGGGAGAGTCCTACACATACCAGAGCATGACAAGGCCTGAGAAGAGAGAGGCCCACAGGGCCCCCTGATTTGAGGCCACCTTGGGCAGCGATACCTGACTTCGCTGTGTTCTGTATTCCGGTTCACACACAAAGGCACTGGCCCGGGCACAAGCGTGTGCCGGGACCCCCGGGGACAATGGCCAGCAGGAGCTGGGTGCAGATTAGGGAAGAGGGCACGGCTGTGCTCCGAGGCCTCAGGAGTCCCCCCTTGGATACTTCAGTACGTGGGATAGGGCCTCCCGAGCTAATCTGCTGTCTTTTTTTTAAAATTTTTTTTTTTTCAACGTTTTTTATTTATTTTTGGGACAGAGAGAGACAGAGCATGAACGGGGGAGGGGCAGAGAGAGAGGGAGACACAGAATCTGAAACAGGCTCCAGGCTCCGAGCCATCAGCCCAGAGCCTGACGCGGGGCTCGAACTCACAGACCGCAAGATCGTGACCTGGCTGAAGTCGGACGCTTAACCGACTGCGCCACCCAGGCGCCCCAGCTAATCTGCTGTCTGAGGACACAGTGAATACGCAGGGCTGGGGAAGATGTGGGGGTGGGGCAGAGGTTCCCTGGCCCAAACCCAGAAGCTTCCTGAAGGCACAAACTGTGCTTCATCCGCCTACGTGGCCCTTGGTGGCCCTGGCGGTGCCCGGTGCGAGGCCCTGATGGGTGGGGGCAGGGCCCTGGCAGGGGCAGTGCACCTACTCGTTGAACTGGTCCTTGGCGGCCTGCAGGGCGCTCCGGGGCTGGGGGTAGTTGGAGACCACGATGGAGGCCCGGGGGCCGCACAGCAGCTTGAACAGAAGGTTGTCGACGACAGCCAGTGCGGTGGCTGGGGAGTGGTACGCCTGGTTGTTGAACAGGGCAGTGACGACCGTCCGCTCGCCGACGTCTCTGAAGGACACGGCCACCAGGCACCGCTCGTTGAAGCCACCTCCCTCCACCGAAGCCCTGAAAACCAGGAACTCCTCCAGGTCACCTGGGGGGCGACAGAGGGTCAGGAGAGGACGACGGCCCCTGGGGCACGTGCCCGAGGTGCCCGCTCTGAGGAGCTCAGAGGCCTGGAGGGGCCGTGGCAAGGAAACACCACCATTACTCTCGCGGAGCCCACGGGCCGGGGGGCCATGTCATGGGAGCGGCGGGGCCTGGGGGAATGGGCACCCCGGGGCCACAGGAGGCCAAGTGGGAGGGCCACACTCCTTCTTGCCTCCCCCGCAAATGCCTCCCGAGACTAAAGGGAGGCAGCCCTGGGCCAGGGCCGGTGGGGCAAGGAGGAGGCCGCTCCAGAGAGGGAGAGGCTCTATGAGGAGGCCTGTGACCTCCTGTGGGGCGGCTGGGTGAGCCAGCGGGTAGGGGGCTGCCCTCGAGGGGCAAGATTAGACAGGACCTCCGCCTGTTTCTCTGGTTTTCCAGTTTTTATGGAATGAGTAAGTAACCTTTCGTAATCAGGAGAAAAAGGTGGTCTTTAAAAAGAGTGGCCTGAGGGAGTGGGGCCCAGGGAGAAGGAGGATTCCCTCCTCACCAGCAAGAACCCTGGCAAACCCCACTGCATGTGCCGGACCCTCCGGGCATTCGAGGAGCCAGGACCCGCCCCAGCCCTGCTTTGCTCCGTGGTAGAGACGTGGGGACAGGGGTTCAGACAGGGGTGCTGGGGTCCACCCTATGCTCGCTGGCGGCTGCCCGGCCCAGCATCACGTGCACCTACACATGCCCTCACTGCCCTGGCCTGTAAACAGGGTCAAGAGAGAGGACGTCTGCCTTGCAGGCCCTAGGGTCAGCGAGGGGCAGGGACGTGTCTGGGAGCCCTGACGTTAAGAGTGACAGAGGCTCTGCCAATGGGGCCGCAGCTGCCGTTACAGAAGAAAAAGCATCCGATGGCCTTAAAAGCAGTGAAACAAGACCGCACGGCGAGGCGGACAAAGCCGGAAGGTTGCACGCTCGACAAGGGAATGGACACTTTGGTCTTCCAGAAGGACTCAGGCCAGGGGCATCTGAGGCCATGTCCCGAACCCCCCAGAGCCACCGTGTGCCACGAGATGCCCAGAATCTTTGGGCCAGGCTGGGGGACAGCCGGCAAACGTGGCAGAGGGCACATGGAGGTGACGGGATGTCTCCTGAGGCCTAACCAGGGTCACAGGGGTGGTCAGGGCCACACTGAGACTCGGGGCAGAAGCGGGCACGGGAAGGCGGGCTGGTTCCGGTTCCGGGACGCAGAGGCATCCAGCCTTCCCCTAAACCAGAGCCTGCTTCCTGAGTCTCTGGGCTGCAGTCCAGCAGGGGGAGGGAGCAGCAAGCCAAGGCCACCTTCCCCCACGTCTGGCCCATCTGACCCGAGCTCGAGGCCTGCTCTGAACCCAGGGCCGCGTCTGACTGCCAGGGCCAGGGACGCAGGTGCTTCGGTCTGAGGTGCTGGAAGACAGCACCATGTTACCTCAGTGTGTGCTGTGACCAGCCCGGCAAACGAAGGGCAATGGTGACACCACGGTGGTTTCATGTTTCACCTCTGACGCCGACACAGACCTAAGTGGCCGCCCGTCCTGGGCAAACCTTAGTCCCAGATGCTGCCTGTGCCTTCCTGACTCAGGCAACGGCCTTCCCCCTAGTGGTGATGTCTGGAGGCAGTTGTGGTTGTCACGACGACGGGGTGGGGAGAGGGGGACGCAATGCCAGGGATGCTTCTCAACATCCCAGGGTGCGCGGACAGGGAGGAGACAACGCCCCAAATGCCCACGGCACCTGCGCTGAGAAGCTGGGCTCCGGGCCCGGCCCTTACCCAGCACCTCCCGCGGCTCCTGGCCCTCGGCCTGCAGCATGGCCTTCAGCTGCTCCGACAGCTGCTGGTCCAGCCGGGAAGCCCCGGGGACAGCAAAGGGCACGACAGTTCTGCCGTACGCGCCCAGGGTCAGCTCCAGCATGGGGTCATCAAAGGTCTCCGAGGAGTAGTTGACGGCCAGGAGGGCCAGGGTGACGCACGTCAGAGGGACCAGGACCTGGGCCACCACCATCTTCCACTCGCGCAAGCTGTACACGGCCTTCTTCAGGAACATGGCCCAGAACTGCTGGCAGTGGAGGGCGAGCTGTGGCAGAGGGGACGGGCTGTCACGGTGCCCTGCGGGGCCAGCAGCACACCCCTGCCCCCTACCCTCAGCCGCAGGCACGGTCCCAGCACACGCCTGGTGGCCTCCAACCGATCGATGCGTGCGCCCCGAGGCCCCAGGGTTCCTTGCAAAGCTCCTCCTTCGGTATCACGGGAGACGAGCACATCCGTGTCCCTGCGGGTCCCCACAAGGGCCTCGGGGGGGGTCCCACCACACTGGGGGAGCCAAGGCCTCTGCCTTTCCCCCGATCTTGGCAGGGGACCCCGTCTGCGCTCACACGGGAGCCCTCCAAGCGTGGGGACCCCCCCAGGGTCAGACTCCTGCTCTGCCACGTGCTGGCCAGGCCACCGTGACCCAGACTCTGCTTTTCCGTCTGTAAGATAGAGCAGCGCTGCCCTTTACTGAGCGAACACCAGGCTTACGGCGAAGCCCTCGGTAAACAGAGCAGAGTCAGCAGCAGATGCAATGATGGCTTATCTGTGTGCGGCCCACTTAGAACAAAATGATATTACAGTTGCCGAATTAAAATGTGCTGCGTTTTCCTTCTCCCTGCTGTGACCGCGTGAGCTATAATCTGCCCTCTTCCCAGTGAACTGACCCTCCAGGAGCCCTCATCTGTCCCCCTGGATGCTAACACGTGGGGGTCAGGGGTCTCCCAGCCTTCCCGCACCGGCCGGCCCAGCCCTCGGCACTCACCCCAGTGTTGAGCTTGGCAGTGGTGCACTCGTCCTCGATCAGGGAGCCAATGCCGTCGGTCGGGTCCATGGCCCCGCACAGGTGGCTGTCCACTGCCCAGTCGCTCGCCCGCCTCTCGTGCTGGTATTGCAGGGCAGGGAGCTGGATGGCCTGGATGTCCATGCTGGTGTCCACCAGTTTGCCCACACTGTGCCAAGACACAGGAGGCCCGGTCACCGCTCAGCTCCCCGCGGGGGCCGTCAGGGAGGGAGGAAGAGGGGCACGCTGTTAGCTCTGCTGGCTGTGGTTCGTCTCCTCACGTGCCCATCACCAGATGCCATCAGAACACCAGACGCGGAGTCCACGAGGGACAGATAACCGGACAAGGCCCCTGCCCCCAAGGACCGCGGTCTCCCTGGGAGATGGGCCAAAGCCCCGGGACGGGGAGGGTGGTACCGGGGGCATGATGGAGGCCCCGGGAGTGTAGTTGTGCCAGCACTGGGCGCCATGGGTCCGGGCGCCCGGGGCCGAGCTGGGACCGACGGGCAGGTGCGTGTGCTCCGGGAGGAGCCGCCCAGGAATGGCTCAGTGGGGACGGGTGTGCGTGGGGGGAGTGCAGGCAGCGGCCAGGTGGGTGGTGGGGCCGCGTGGACACCCGTGAGCCACCTGATATGTGCACACCGCGCACACACTCACTGTTCTGCCTCCTCGCTAGGTCCCGGGATCCTCAGAGAAAAACATGTACCTCACACGTACTTTTGTTCCTTCCAGTCCCTAGCACTCCATCTGCCAAACAGGCGCTCGAGGAAAATCTGGTGAACGCCTTCGCCGCCCCGGGCAGCCCCTGCTGCCTGCAGTTCTGGGGGCCTGCCTGTCGGGCCCGCGTGGTGAACAGAGGCCGCCGGGCCGCCCGCACCCTCCCCATGAAGGGGGGTGGGGTGGAAGTCTCCGGAGATCGGAGTTCAGCCGCCCTCTGCCTTCTGAGTGTCCTGGGGAGTTGGGGCCCCGCCCACGCCGGCGCGCCCCCCTCAGGTCGGGGTTGGATCTGACAGTCAGGGGGCTGCTTCACCGGCACGCTGTCGACAAGCATCGGCGCCTAGACTGATGGACGCCCGCGTTTACTGACCGGAGGAAGACCTCCTCCATGGTGGTGACCGAGGCCCCGAAGCTGGCGATCCCCAGCTCCTTCTGCTGCTTCTCCAGTTTGGCAAACAGACTTTCGAACCTGGAAGCAAGACCTCGAGTGAAGAGCTGCCTCTCAGTGACTTTGGAGGCAACTTATTCCTCCACGTGGCCCGGGGCAGGGCAGAGCGGCCTTGGCGCCTGGAAAAGCTGCCTGGAAAACCGGGAGTTGGGTTTGTTTCCCCCTCTTTTTCCCTACGTGACATTTTTTTTTAAGAGAGAGAGCGTACATGTGCAAGCTGGGGACGGGGGCAGAGAGAAAGAGGGAGACAGAATCTTAAGCAGGCTCCACTCTCAGTGGATCCCACGAGCCCGGGGTCATGGACTGAGCGGAAATCAGGAGTCAGATGCTCGACTGACTGAGACACCCAGGTGCCCCCGCCACATGACCTTCTGCCGTGAGTACTTAGGCCTGAGATACTGTTTGGTAGTAAACATCCACGTGAAATCACAAAACCAAAAAACCAAAAAACCTGGAGGATATTCATTCGATTGCGGGGTGGCGCTTTCTAAGGGAAAAAATCACAGAGGAAAAGATAGGACCCGTTAAACGTAAAGTACCTGCGTGGGGAAAAAGGTCCCACAAAATCGGTCAACGACCAAATGGAAAAAATTGCAGCAAAAATGGTTGATATCGCTCCATAAAATGCTCTGACTGATACACGAGCGAGAGACAGGAACACACGATATCCAGAGAAAGCCGTGTGAGCGGCGGCAAGACCGACCTCCTGTTAGCAGGAGCGGAAGGAAAACAAAATGCCACTTCAGCCACTGGCTATGCAAATATTTAAAAAAGAACTTCATCAAAGCTGGCAAGCGAGCGTGGTGTAAAACGGACACTGTCCCGTCCTGCTGACGGGGGAGTCACGTACATCACCTCCGCGGGAGCAACTTGGTACCCTTTGCCCCTCCTGAGGGGGTCACTGGGGATTTAGACCAAGAGTTTTCTAGAAGGATGTCTCCTGGCGTATTCTTGGGGGGAAACCAGGAGTGCGTGGTGCTGGAACAGATGTCGACGAAGTCACGGTGTGACGGAGTGGGGGAACCCAAAACCACACCATCGATCGGGCTCGTAGCAACGTTAAACAGACTTTAAAGATTTATACCCCAAAGTTTCTGAACGTGAATCGAGGGTTGGGTTCTCACCCCCCACACCAGAACCTGCTCTGTTCACAAGGCTTCGGCGCGTGACTCACAGCGTGAGACAAAGAAGACACACACATTCACGATTCCACGAGGAGCTCGTGGGCGCTGTGCGTGGGCGAACCTGGGGGGAGGGGCCGGCCGTGTGCCGAGAGCGACGGCAGACACTCTCCACCCAGGGAGGATTCCCAGTTCCACTGCACTGGTTCTCCACCTGCTGTCACAGCTGTGGGCTTGGGAGCCCTGCTGGCCGAGCCTGACAGGCAGGCGCGGGGGACCCTACGCACGGCGCCTCCGAGGCGCACTGAGCCCCGTTCTCAGGGCCGTGCCTGCGCCCCCGGGGACGCGTACCTGTGGGTGCTCTCCTTGGGCAGGATGAAGGACAGCTCTGCACCGGCTCTGCTCTCCAGCGTGGCGCTGGGGACGTGGTGGCGCACCAGCCGGGAGATGGCCTCGGGGTCACAGTGGGGCTCCTTCACCAACGTCATGTGGTATCCCGCACCTGCAACACCGAGGAGCCCCCCCGGGACGCCGTGTCCCACTTCTGCCGTCCCTCCGGGCCCTCGGCTCGTGACCAGGACAGGTCGTGGGAAAGAGGCCGGAAAGCGGGGACGGCGGCACTGGAGCGGATGCACCTGGACCCCTCGGTGCCACCCTCAGGGCTTTTCTCCCGGTCCCTTGCTGGGCGGAGACGCTGGGGGACCTGGGAGCGCTGCCGGTAAGGACGTGAGGCCCAAGCTGGGCTCTGCAGTCCACTCTCAGGCTGCGGCAGGAACCGTCCCCAAGACCTGCCCTCTCTGCTTTCTCCACAAGGGAGCCCCGGACAACGGCGGCCCCGAGGGTGACCACGTCCGGTCGCCATCCACCGGGCAGGGCTGTGCGCCGGCCAAGGGACTGGGGAAGGGAGGTGCACAAGTCCCGGGGTGTCTGAGGAGGGGAGCTCGTCTGCTGGTGGGATGTGGGTGGGCCTGGGGCGTCGGACCATGAGCTGCCTTCGAGGAAGCCATGCTCACATGGCAAACCCAGCCCTGGACTGTGCCACAGGCCGCGCGCCTCCACGGTAGCCAGTGTGGCCTCTGCAAGGGCACCGCTGGTCTCGGCGGCCTTGGCTGACGCTTGGCTGCCCCTTCCCGGTCACGGCGGGACGTCGTCCTAACCCAGTCAAGACTGCTCCCGCGCTCCCTCCTCCCGTCCCGGCCCCTGTCCTGGCCGCAGGGCCCCGCCCGCCCCGCTCACCGTACTTCTGCTTGAGGAACAGCGAGGACCCGCAGCACTGAAGCTCCCCCTTGGCCATGATGGCCACGCGGTTCCCCAGCAGGTCGGCCTCGTCCATGAAGTGCGTGGTGAGCAGCACGGTGCGCTGGCTCTTGTGCTGCTGCAGCAGGTCCCAGATGGCCCTCCTGGAGACGGCGTCCATGCCCGAGGTGGGCTCGTCCAGCATCAGCACCTGCGGGCCGGGCCGAGGAGCCGGTGGCGGGGTGGCGGGGTGGCGGCGGCTCCCCGCGGCCGCCCGCCGTGCTGGGCGCCCCGCCCCGGGGCCTCCCGCCCGCCTACCTTGGAGCCCGCGATGAGGGCGATGCCGATGGACAGCTTGCGCCTCAGGCCCCCGCTCAGGCACCTGCTCAGGGAGTCCCGCTTGTCCTCCAGGCTGAGGGCGTGCAGCATCCGCTGGACCTCTTCGGGGCACTTGAGGCGGGACAGGCCCTTCAGCTGAGACAGCGGGGGGCAGGGACGTCGGGCAGGGGCTCCCGGCCTTGGCGCCTCCTCCTTCCCTCTGTGCGCTGCGCTGCGCCGCGTGCCCTGACTTCTGTCCCCGCCGCCCCACTGCAGGTCTGCGAACGGCTGCTCCAGGTGGGTTCTATTTGCTGGGAAGCTGGGGGTTCACGCCTTGGGGCCCAAGCTCGCAGACAAGGAAACCACCACGCGACCTAAGCGCACTCAGAGGCCAGCTCACCTGTGCGTAGAAGTACAGGTGTTCTGCGACGGTCAGGTTGTCAAACAGGATGTCGTGCTGCGGGCACAGGCCCAAGCTCTTGCGGATCTGAACCATGTCCTGTGAAATCTCGTACCCGTTGATATACGCCCGGCCGCTGGTTGGGGGAAAGAGACCTAGGGCCAAGCAGAAGACCCGGAGGCCGAAGTTCAGCGGGAACACCGGACCCTCTCCCCACCCCCGTCAGCACGAGGTGTGACCTTTGTCTGGCTGGACCGCTGACCGGCCGGCCGGAGCCGAGGCCGTGGCGCCTCACCTGTGAGCATGGAGAGGGTGGTGGTCTTCCCCGCGCCGTTGTGGCCCAGCAGCACCGTGATCTGCCCCTCGTACAGGTTCAGATTCAGGTCTCTGACGGCTGCTTTGCCCTTGTTCCCCACTCTGAACACCTGCAGCGAAGGCCGAGGGCGGCCCTGGACTTCAGGCCCTGCCTGGCCCCCAGACCCCCGCTGGAACACCCGCCCGACGGGTCTCAGGAGACGGTGCCCAGCGTGGCCGGTCAGTGCAGAGGCGGGAAGTTTCTGGCGGAGTGCTGATCGGAGGCCATGCCTCCCCCCACCCCCGCCCCGGGTGATGTCTGTCCCGCTGCAGTGGACCAGCAAGTGTTTGGGGGCAGGGCTGACTCCAGGGTAAGCCCAGGCGGCATGCACTGCTGGCTCCCCCCTGAGTCCCCTGAGCCCTGGGGACAGAGCCTGGGGAGGGGTCAGAGAGCAGCCATGGGGGTCTAGGAGCAACAGGGCCTGGGAACGGCCCTCAGCTTGGAGACAGCCCTGGGCCAGGTGGCATGAGGTCCCCGTCCCCACCCACCCCACAGGGTGTGGCACCTTGGTCACATGCTTGATCTTGATCCCGGCCACCAGGTCCTCTGGCTCAGCCTCAAAGTACTCGGTTCTGAGCACTTTCTCTGGATCATCATCTTCCTCTTCTTTCCCCAAAACTGTCCGTGGGTGCCCGCACCAGTACGAGGGCTGGGGTGAAAAGCAGACGGGTCTCAAGCAGCCAACTCGTGTCAGTTCGTTGTGTTTGTGAGGAATGGCAGCAGGTTCCCCGACACGCCAAACACTGTCAGCAAACAGCCCTCGCCCGGGGCCCTGCTGCAGAGGTGGGGCGGCCCGAGGCCTCTGTGGGGCGCGGGTGCACGCGGCTCCTCCCTCATCTACCCGGGGAGGCTCTGAGCCTCTTTCCTGACCCGCCATTTGGGCACACAATCCCTCACAGGCTTGTTGGTGGTGCAGACAACTCACATGTGACACAGATGAAAAGTAAATGAGGACCTTTAAACCAAAGACAGGCTGCTGAATGTTCCAGTCCGGGGCACTGTCCGGGCAAAACAGGAGGGAGGCTGTGTCTCCACGCCTGACTGGCCCTCACTCAGCTACACAGGAGCTCACAAAATAAGCAAGAGGAGCCAAAAGGCCTGGCCTTCCCTTGCTATGAGGAAGCTTCCCCGCCCTCTGTCTAGACAAGGACCACAGCCATCTGTCTAGACAATCCCTGCCCTCTGTCTAGAAAACAACCCCTGCCTTCCACCTAGACAATAACCCCTGCCATCTGTATAGACAATGACCCCCACTCTCCATGTAGACAATGACTCCTGCCATCTGTATAGACAACGACCCCTGCCTTCCATCTAGACAATGAGCCTCGCCATCTGTCTAGACAACGACCCC
>NW_026059665.1:36408-41523 GCF_023721935.1 Panthera uncia | reverse complement strand
TCTTTTCACGGCTTCGGTCCGGATGCTAAAACGCCAAACCAGCATCCAGCCAGAGCGGTCACAACCCGTCACGCCCCACGGGACCCATCGCCATCCCCAGCCGGATGTCCTGGGAACCCCAAACTCACACCGCCCTCATCTCACGCACCGCACTGCCTTGAACAGACGGCAAGCTGCTGTCGGCTGTCACGCGCCTCGTGGGTCGTCCTGACTCTCGCCACCCTCCCGTCCCCTGGCTCGGACCCTTCTGGCACCTCACCTGGGGTGTCCCGTCTTCAGGCACACCGGTTCCTGAGCGTGAACAGCCCCTACCTTCTCGAGGGCAGACCGGAACGATGTTTCCTGATGTGAATCTGATCCCCTCCTCACGCCCCTCTCCCTATACAGCTCTCTTGCCGGGCCGCGTCGACCACGTGCCCTGGTCCCTGCCCCCGCCCCGCGAAGTACCCCGCCACCAGGTCACGCCTGTCTGCAATGGAGGCTCCCCTGTGCACATCCGAGGGTCTCCCCCGACTGTTCCCTTCCCAGCCTTCCCAAGGACAGGACCTCTTCATGCCCCCCCACGCGCTGGGCTGGCCCTGGCGAGCCAGCAAGGCCACTCAGGAGCGGGGACACTCACGTTGATGGCAGCGATCAGCACCAGGTTGGACAGGTAGAGCCGCAGCCACAGCTCCTGCACGGCCCTCCAGTACTCGGCATAGTGCGCCTGGCTCTTCCCGCACATCTCCGTCAGGTCCAGGCCAGCCGAGAAGATCCCGGGGCAGTCCTACCGGAGTGAAGGAGCCAGGGGCCCCGTCACCGTCCATCTCCTGGCAGCAACCCGTCCCCGGGGCCCGGGAGCCCACAGGCGCTCAAGACGCAGTGGGGGCGAGGTCATGTTCAAGGTGGCAGGATCAGGTCCCCGGGAGCTGAAGCTGGGACCTCCCTCGGACTTAGCTCCTCCTACTTTGCAGTTTCAAATGGGAAAAGGCAAAACAGGCAGGCAGGGTCGGGTGCTCCCCCAGGAACATAAACAGCGGGTTCTGGGCACGGCTGCGTGTGTGGTCCTGGGCAGGGGAACTCAAGAGGCCCGGAGGGGGCACACGTTCTGATTTACCCTCGAGGTCAAGAACGCTGCAGACGCCAGCGCAGGCCGGGAGGTGCTGCCGTCAGAAGTGAGCCAGGACGGGAAGGGACAGCAATGAGCTGAGGAGCCAGAACTCTGCCCTGCCTGGGCGGTCACGCATGACACAGAAGCCTGGCCTAGAAGGGCGTGGGTCCCATGTGGACGCCCCAGGTCCCAACACAGCCGCCACAGAGCGGGGGAAGCAGACACAGTGGACCGCCAGCACGGCGCTGCTTTCCAGCAAACACTGCCGGCCCAGAGGCGGGGCGGGGTTGCTCCGCGGCCACCACGCGGGGCCGTCGTGTGGTCACAACGTTTCTAAGTGAACGAGATGTTCCCGTGGTTGGAGCGTGTCTGGGGCTGGCGTGACCTGTTACCGACACGTGAAGTACGGGACGGTCACAGGCGACGTCTCCGCGTCCTCACATTAAGCGACAGGACCAAGCTCGTGTGCAGGGCGCAGAGTGCAATTCCCCGTGGACCTGTGCACGCAGACGCTTGGAGGCCGACCTGTCGTCTCCCTAGGCCGCGTGCCAGCGCAACCTGGCTGTCACAGGCGCCCCGGGGACGGGGTGGCGGTGGGGGCAGGGCACTGAGGCTCTCCCCACAGTCCGGCCTGGGGCAGAGGTCGCGGTGCTCTGGGGGGAGCCATCTGCCCACAGCATGCCAGGACCACCGGGGGCCCCCCTGGACCAGGCCCAGGACTAGGGTCCCCGGTGGCACCGGCATCCGGGTCTACCTGGTCATTCTACAGCACGTGACGTGTGGACGTGACCTCGCAGCAGGTTCCTGCCGTGATCAGAACTCGGGGAATCAACGAGCACCCACCGAAGTCAGGATGACGCCTCGGAAGGTCTTGTCGTTTTCCAGTTTCTCCAGGCTGATGACAAACTCCGTCAGCACCTCCAGGCTGAGGCTGTTCACCGGGGGGTTCTTCAACTTTATCACGGCGACCCCTAGTTTGAAAACGAAGAGGAGAAAGCTCACACCCAGGACTGGAAAAGCACACCCAACCATCCCGCACCCTCAACCTGGCCATGGGAAGCGACAGCTTTCATTTTTAACTTTTGGTTATTACAATTGGTTAAGTTTGGGGCGCCTGGGTGGCTCAGTCGGTTAAGCGTCCGACTTCAGCTCAGGTCATGATCTCACCGTCCGTGAGTTCGAGCCCCGCGTCGGGCTCTGTGCTGACTGCTCAGAGCCTGGAGCCTGCTTCCGATTCAGTCTCTCCCTCTCACTCTGCCCCTCCCCTGCTTCTGCTCTCTCTCTCAAAAATAAACGTTAAAAAAAAATAAATAAATGAAAGTGGGCAGTCCAGGTCTATAGGGACATGCACAGTGTCCCAATGCTACCATGATCTAATTGCCGGGCATTTCTATCCCACACAGGACCCTGCGCCCACGAGCAGTTCCCGCTCCTCCCCGGCCCCTGGCCACTGAGTGTCTACTTTCTGCCTCTACGGACCCGACTACTCTGGACGTTTCGTGTGCATGGAAGCACACAACCTTTTATGTGTGGCTCCTTTCACTGAGCACCGCGTTCTCCAGGCCGGCCCGTGCCGCTGGGTCAGCGTCCCACCCCTTTCTGAGGCCCAGTGTCTCCCTGCACACGTGTGGACCGCACTGTCTCTGTTCGCGTGCTGGCGGACACTGGGTCCCTTCCGCCTTGAGGCTCCTGTGACTACTGCGGCCGTGAACGTTCACGAGCAAATATCTGTCTGTTCCTCTTGTTCCCCCAGATGCCAGTCCTCTGTCCCCAGGGGAGTAGGAGATGGCCTTACTCTCCTGAGGAGTGAGCAGACCGGATATTAAGGAGGAACTGCACTGGGGGTTCTGGTTCTTGCTAAACACGTTGGCGGCCTGACGTTCTTAAATTCTCCACGATCCGCTTGTGCGTGCTGCCAGCAGCGGGGGAGGGGGGGGGGCAGACCAGCACTTGGGACAGGGCAGCCACCAGCCTGGGCCAGCTGAGGCCATCTGTTCCGGCTACCTGGCCCAAGGACAGACCCCAAGGGCTTTCGAAGGGCCACCGTTCATTTAGGCTACATTTCCCTGGTCAGGACCTTAGAAATCTCCAGATGGTCAACATAAACAGTCCTCTAGGAGGGAGAACCAAGTCCTGAAGACAAACGGGCTGTTTTGAGACCTCCGGCTTCTAAGGGAGAGGTTACTTACTAACCGGCTACAGGAACGTACAGGGACATGGAAGAAGCGATCACAATTCCCAGAAGCAAGCTCCCCGAACTTGGTTCAGAGGGAAGTTTTTGAGGCTGACTGGATTTTTACAGAGCCCGGTCCAGCAGAATCAAGGACACTCAGGGGAGAGGATAAAGGTTTCCATGAGTTGACGCGGAGGACTTGGGGCGAATCCGGGTCGCGGGGTGAGCAACCATGTCCCTGACGCAGGGTGGGTGGGCGCGGGGGAGGTGGGCTGAGGCCGCAGCCCCCCAACCACAGCAGCCCCCCCAGCTCCTCTTGTAGGCCTGAGCACAGCGTGTCCCCAAAACCTGGAAGTAGGCCCAGCCCTGGCTGCAAGTCTTCTCAGGACCCAGGTCGGGAACATTCTCAGGTAGAGAAAACTCAACGGTGTTTTTTTCTACCTTTTCTGTCCCTTTTGGAGAGTTTTCCCAGAGGCTCTGATGGGGGTGGGAGGTGGCTCCTGGGTTTAATTAGTAAACCATCTGCTAGGTCCTGGGCCATGCCAGAACATTAAAAAAAAAAAAAAAATTACTCTAAAATACTTCCATTATTTTCAATTTCCAACTGAAGAGTTTAGATAGAAGAGCATACCCCTCAAACTTTACAAACCAAAACACTTTTATCTTCATAATGAACTGGGGAAAAGCACGTGGGCTGATGACCTTTAAGCTTTGAACGCAACAGAAACGGTCCTCCTACAGGGCTTGATCTCCAATGGCCTTCAGGCGTCCCCAGGAGCCGCGGTCAGGAAGACCAGAGGCGGGCGAGGAGGGAGCGGGAGTGGGACGGCGAGGCACCCCTGCTTCGAGTCCTCCAGGCCCCGGGACGGGCCGAGCCAGGGAAAGCCCAGCCCGCGGGGCCCGGCGTAGGCGCCCTCGCCCGAACGTGCGGCCGCAGGAGCGCTTACCTTTCGACGGGTCCGTCTCCACCAGCACCCGAGGGCTCCCGAAACACCGCACACCGTCCCCGCCGCCGGCGGCCGGCCCCGTCCGCCCGGGAACCGCGTCCGGAAGCCGGGACCCTGCGAACGACAGCGCGAGGCCCGTTAGCCCCGGGCCCCAGTCGGCTCCCCGGCTCCCTCCAGCTCCCTGAGGTCCCCGGCACCTCCCTGCCCCCAATCCCCCCCCCCCCCCCCAAACCTCCCGCTCCCCACGGCCCCTCCCAGCTCCCTCGGGTCCGGGGCCCCTGTCTCCTCCGGCCCCCGTCCCGGCTCCCCGGGCCCCTGCTGCCCCGCACCCCCCAACTCCAGCCCCCCGGAGTCACGCACACGGGCGGAGCAGGTTGCGAGCCAGGACGCGCGCTCCGACCATCAGCGCCATCTTGACCAGGCCAATTTGGGGTCCGGCCGCCCCGGGCCACGCCCCGCCCCCGCAGCCCCGCCCCACTTGGCGTGTCGGGTGTTGAGGGCGGGGCACTGCCGAGACTGTGGTTAGCAGGAGAGTTGGGGGAGGGCCGCAGTGACGCTAGGTGGCGGCGGCGGGAGGGCTGGCGTGGGCCCCTGTCTGGGACGAACTCTCCTCACAAACCCGGAGGCCACCGCGCTCGCCTCCACCCACGTCTGAACCCCTGGGAGGCTGGCACGCTTCCCACGCTGCCCACAAACCAAAGCTAAGGTCAAGGCAGCGACAGCTGCGGATGGGGGGTGGGGTGACTGCACGACTCAGGGAGCGTGTGAGTCCCGGAGTCGGTCGTGAGCTTGAGGCCATAAGGGCCTTTGCGGGTAGCAGCCCCGGCCATCCCAGCAGGCGGATTACAGCAGGGTCATTTCTCAAAACCGCCCCCCTGCAGAGCCCGAGGACTAAAAAGGGTGCC
>NW_026059665.1:0-36308 GCF_023721935.1 Panthera uncia | reverse complement strand
CGGCCGACGCCCCTGGAGCGGGAGAGCGGACAGGAAAAGGGGGGCCGCGGGGGGGGGGGGGGGGGGGGGGGGGGGGGGGGGTGCCGGTGGGCAGAAACAGGTGCCCTCACACTGTTGACAGGACCGCGGTGCCACTGCCTCCTTGACAGCAAAGGGAGCACCTGATTTTACTTGCTCTGTCCTGCATTCGGAAACACCCGAAAGGGTCCCCGCTCAACACTGGTGTCCCCCGCCGGGTAGAAAGCCACCGTGCTGCCCGGCAGGACGTGGTCTCGCTGACATCCCATTTGAATACGGATACAGGAAGGGCCAAGTTCAGGGCTGGGTGACTGAAACCTCAATTTTTTACAGTTTCTAAGTCTTCGTTGTAACACAACCGCCTTTTGAGGTGGAAAACCGTTTTTTCATTATTTCGTGGCTAACATAGCAGCAGCCAAGGAGATCGGTTTCTGGTCAGGCGAAATGCCAAGCTCCTGGGAATATAAAGGTGATAAGAGCATCTCTCTCTCCGTGCAGGTCAACCCGCAGGATCTGCCCAACGCCCTGGCGTGCTGACCGGCTGTTCTGCTCAGACTCTGGAAGTGTGCCTGCGGAAATGAACCAAGATGCGGTCGTGTGTTTTCAGTGCCTGAAGTTTTTAGCTTCAGAAGTGAAGCTGTTTCTGGGGTCACAGACAGGAAGGGGGCAGCGAAGCCAGTACTCAGTCTGCAGTCTAATCCCGTTTATTCAACACAATCCCTTCACTCTACACAACAAAGTACAAACACAACAGCGCCTAAAATGCTACAAGTTACAAAACTCAAAACAACAAATTTATAGTACTGACTGTACAATAAAAGCCAAAAAAGCAATGTACACGTTGCCACGGTAACCTGCGAGACCACAGTGAATGACAGGTACAAGGGGGGGGGGTCCTTGATGGCCCCGTGGAGCTGGCTCTCAACTTGTTCACCAAGTGCAGAGAGAAAGGGAGCCGCGGGATGTGGTGTGTGTGCATGAGTACGTGTAAAAACAACCATTTCCGGTGATGAACACAGGGTGTCTGACTGTAGATATCGGAGGAGGACCGGAGCAGGGGGAGCAGGGCCAGGCCAGCAGGATCAGCAGCCGCACGGAAAGCAGGCCCCTTCCTGAGGGACCCCGCAGACCGGCAAGCTCGGGCACGACCAGGCCACTGGCCCGGCCCCCACCCCCGGGCTGGGGCCACACTGCCACCTGGAGCCCTGCGTTGTCCCTGCTGGCTTTGCCACTGAATGGACTCTGAGGAACTGCGAACGTGGGAGCTTTCTAGCCAGAGACCTGGCGGGCGTCTTTACAGGCACAACCCCAAGCCACTAACGCTCCTGCAGCTGGAACTCTGCCTTCAGAGGAAACGCCTCAATCGCTGCCTTCGAAGCCTGCCCTGAGTGAGGAATTTCTCTCCTACCAATCCTCCTGCCGCTACACAAGTGACCGAACTGAAGTGGACGGGACAGAAGTTCCAGGGTGCAGAGCCCCGGTGGCCTGCTTATCGGGAGGAGTTGGAGCTGGAGCGGCTCCTGTGGCGGCGGCGGCCGGGCGAGCGGGACCGCCGGCGCACCGGGGACCTGCGTCTCGGGGAGCGCGACCTGCGGGGAGAGGAAAGACCAAGTCAGACGCCGAGGCTGGCACCACAGACACAGCTCCGCTCCGCGTCTGGAAGGAACGTTCTGTGGCGTTGCACACGTCAACGCTCTAAGCCAGGATGGCTCCCTGACGGCACCGCCTGGGAGCCCTTCCTTCCTGAGGGCCGTGCACGGGGTGGCTCGACACCACCAGCACGGGAGGGCCGTGCTCTGGCCTCTGCCCAGGGACAGCCCCTCCCTCACCTGACTCAAACTCCTCTCCTGAGCCTTCCTGTCCTGTTAGCTAGGAAGGGGACAGGACCCAGACTCCAGAACAGTGGTGCCACCCGCAGCGGTGCCCCCATAGGGCCGTCCCATCCCAGCCCACAGGCTGAGCAGGGTTCCAAGGTCAGCACCATCACGCTGTGTGTGTAAATGAAATAAACCCACACAGGCCTCAAGCAGTCCTCTGGGAGACTCCAAACAGACCTACCTTCTTCTCATCCGTGGGGGCGACCGACGCCACATGGGAGGTGGAGGCAGCATTCTCCTGGGAGGGCTGAATCTCCTGGGCGGTGGCCTCGGCCATGGGGCCAGCACAGCGGTGGCGGTGATCTCCTGGCCATCGATTTGTCCTGTTGAAAAAAAGATCAAGTCACAGAATATCACACCCAGTCACTACTGTGGGTGGTCTGGCCAGGAAACGTGCATACGGCGTGGAAGCGAAGAGGGAACTCGGTCTCGAGGCACCAAGACCCCTCATGCACAGCAGCCACCAAGGGAAGTGCATCCAAGTGGACACCCGAGCCCGTTCACTGATGGGGAAGGGCTGTGCCCTGACCTGAGCCAGAAGGTGGGCCTAGCACTAAGCTGCCTCCTCTAGAAGGTTGGGAGGGACAGGCAAGAGGAGGGGCAGCACTGTGGGGGCTCTGAGGGAAGCAGATGGGGTGAAATGTAAGAGATCCAGAAGGACTGCCCTCGAAGACGTGTGGCCTCTTAGCCAGGGGGCCTGGCCCCCTCTCCCGATACCCGCCGTGGAGATACTTTCCTCAGAGGGCTCCTCCCAGGGGACCAGAAGGTGGCCTCTGGGTGCTGGGTCCCGACGAGGGTAGTGTCCACTGTAGATGGGCCACCAGGTCACTACAACGTGGCGGTGGATGGGGTGGGAGAGATGATCGGCACCCGTGTTTCTAGATGAGCTATGACTGCATCGTGGCTCGGGAAGAAGAAAGTACTACTGGGGCAGGGGAGCAAAACCAAACCAAGGTTCAGCTGTCAAGTCAGTCTTCAGAGTGTGGAAAAAGTGCCTTGGGGAGGGGACTCTGAGTGCAGCCACGTATGTGAATGTAGCCGATGAAAACAGTGAAGGGAGGCGGCTCAGGATGGAGGCCAAGGAGCCTTCAGGGCCTCAGAAAAAGCAAGCAAAGGAGACCAAGGCGCAGACCCAGGAACCTCAGGGGAGCACGCACTCTGGCCCAGTCCAGGGACCGCTCAGGGGACCGAGCACAGCCCTCGTGTGCCCTCTCTCATCTTCTCAGCTCCTACCCTCAAGGCGACAGCAGAGATGGCAAGGAGGTGGCTCAGGCATCTAGACCTGTGTTCAGAATGCACTCACGAGACTTAAGTAAACAGAGCCTGAGGCACCCCCTGCCTCCGCATGGCCCATTGCTAAGGCCAGCCCCAATCAGGAACGTCAAGGACACCGATCATACAGCAATGAAGACAACTCTCTCTTCTGGGCAGCTGCCAGGAAAGGCCAAACTCTTCCACATTCCTCCTGGAGCCAGCACGGAGTTGCTCCACTCGATGGGGCGCAGTACAGTATGTGGACACACACACAGATCCTACCAGAATCTTAAAAAACGTGGGCTACGACCATGCACACCCTGGACGTGGCCGAGTGTCCTGAATTCTTAGCAAGTGCTCCAGCTCTCAAAGACGCATGTTTGACAGTCTCTAAAATGAAGGTGTGGTTAAGATCAAGAGGTGGTGGGCACAGTTCATGACGAACTCCTAAAAAACTTCAAAGGGAACGACTGGTTATGTTTTAGGATTTATTTTGAGAGACAGAGGGGGCAGAGCGAGCAAGAGAGAGCGAGAGCGAGCGAGCGAGAGAGAAACCCAAGCAGGCTCCTCACTGTCAGCACAGAGCCCGACACAGGGCTCTGTCCCACGAACTGTGAGGTCACAAACTGTGAGGTCACGACCTGAGCCAAAATGAAGAACCGGACGCTCAACCGAATGAGTCACTCGCGCGCCCCTCAAAGGGATTTCAGTAGACTGAAGAGAGCTAGCTTAGCATTAAGGGAAAGTTCCTAGCGTCCAAGCTCCATCAGGGCTCCAGGGAAACTAGCCATCACACCATTACACTATTTTTCCAGCGGGTAACAGGCTTCCGAGGACTCCAAGGTTCTGGGGTGTTCAGACTCTTCCCTGCGTGGCCAGATACCCCATGCACAGTGCTGTGGACGGAGCCGGCTCTCCGCCCCAGCTGCGTGGATTACAAGAGCAGCGAGCTGGGGCGGAGACCGATTCCACGCTCCTCAAAGACACAGACGTGAAGACAAGATGGAAACCGGCCATCCAAAACTATTCACAAGTGCTCAGCCGCCGTCAAAACCATTCTGCTCAATACAAAACAGCTATAAATGTCACAAACAGTTAAGATACAAGCTTGAGAGAGATGGGTAAAATGTATGAATTCAGCAAAGTAAACCTAAAAATGCTGAAATGTCAGCATAACAGAAGAGGACTCTCAGAGAGGACAAGAGAAAACACTGCCATACAAAAGCCAAATGCTGGATTATTCACATTCATAACATCGTATAAAATGAACCCCTTCGTTCCTTAAGTTCTCACAGATTGGAAAACTCTAAAGATGTTAACGTATTCATTTTTGCTGAAATTTTCCCAAGAATGCTATCTCATAAACTTGTTTTTGGCGAACACACCCCCACTGGTCAAGGATGGAGTCGGGCGAGAGCTGCAGGGAGCTGGTGGAAACCGGTTTGGAAGGTCCCTCCGCCGGGCCGGGGCCAGCCTCGAGCAGGGAGCAGAGAGGGGGCCCAGAGGGGCGCAGGCAGGGTCACCCACCTCCGTCCATGTGCTTCAGAGCCTTCTCAGCCTCGTCCGGATTCTCAAACTCCACGTACGCGTAGCCTTTAGACAGGTGGGGGTGCATCCTTTCCACAGGCATGTCAATCATTTTAATTTTCCCGTAGGTGGAGAATATCTCCATGATGTGGTCCTAGAGGAAAGAAGGGTCACTCTGATGTGCACCCACCAATCACCCGTGTGGGAGCTGAGAAGTCACCCCGTGCCGACGACAGGCCAGGCACCCGGGGCGCCTCTCTCACACGGAACGACTCGGATAAAGGACTCCGTGCTCCCGCCAGTGTCCTCACAGCCTATGTTCTCGGTTACCTCCAGCAAAGGCCAGCCTCTCCGGTTTTCCACTTAAAACATCTGCAGAAGAGACGTGCCCCCTCTGCCCACTGGACGGAGGGGAGATCCCTCACCTTGGTCACGTTCCTAGTGAGCCTCCCGATGTGCACTTTGGTGGGTTTAGGGGAAGGACTCCGCCTTTTCCTTTCCTTTTCATCTCTTTTGGGCGGTTTGGATCTGATTGAAAAAACACAACAACAGAAACAATTTCTGTCAAGTCAAAACAATTTTTGAAGTGGGGCTGCTAACTGCTACTGTTGAGTTTTTTTATAAGGCAGCTTCCCCTACCAGTTCGTGTATATTCCTGTTATCTCTGCCTCAGAAATCCGACTAAGTAAGACACACGGACTCCTCTACAGGCTACTTTTATAACAGCTACCGTCACTTTATAGCCCCCAGTTTGCAAACTAAGTTCCCAGATGACTGACAGGTTTTGGGGCACCCCCCCCCCCCCAAACCCCCCCCCCAACCCCCCGCCGTGGGAAGCGGTGCCGGAAGGGAGCTTACTTGGAGCGGGAGCGCCTCCTGTTGTCGTGCCTGCGTCGAGAAGGACTCGGGGAGCCAGACGAGCTGCTGGAGCTGGAGCTGCGGGAGGTGCTGGAGCTTCCCGAGCGGCTGGATGCGGAAGAAGAGCTCGAGCCGCTGCTCGAGCCAGTGCTGGTGCTGGAGCCCGAGCTGGAGGTCGAGCTGGACCGGGACCTGACCAGGGAGACAGAAGTGTCACAAGCAGCAGCGGAGGGGAGCCTTTCTTCCCAGCGGACACAGACGAGCCTGTACGTGCTCATGCTCCCAAGAGGCCACCGCTGTCCTCATTATTTTCCAACCTCCATGTCGTCCCCCCACCCCGGGGGGGGGTGGGGACGATATCTACCCCAGCCTTCTCCAGCCAAAGCCCCTGGCAGGGACAGAAAACAGCATTCAAACTGCGCAGGGGCGGGAAAGGAAGGAGCCGCTTCCTAGCCACACAGAAGCCTTGACTGCTGGGAGGTACAGAAAGAGCCTGCGGGTCAGAACACCAATCCATCCTGGAAGGTGGCTACCGAGGGGCTCGGGCTGGCGCTCAAGAGAAGAAATGCAAGCTTTAGGCTCGGGCGATCCAATCACAACTAAAGAAAAAAGCACCTGAGAGAAAAATCTACCCCCAGATGTCTCATTCTTTAACACCATCCTCCATAGGGAACCGGAGCAAACCCCAAAGCACTGTGCTACAGTTAAGGCCTTCATTGACAATCTCACAATCTTGTGTGAATAATTCGGACTACAGAGCAGTGGGCAGGCTCAGCGGACAGAAAGGGGCGTGGCTCTCAGGGCCCCGCCCCGCGGCCCCACCTGGTGCTGCTGCTGCCGCTGGAAGCGCTGCGCCTCTTCCGCGTTTTCTCCCTGCCCCGGTCCTTCTCACTAGACTCCTTGGTGGCCCCTTTATCTTTAGAACGATCCTTGGACTTCTCATCAGAGCGGTCTTTGCGTTTGGTAGGAGAGGGAGCCCTGGATGGTGAGGAAGAGTGTGAGATCACGAGCCCCTCTGACCAAACCCTGAAACAACACTACCCAGGAGGGGATCCGAAGGGCTACAGAGACCCCAGGTGATCACAGAACAAAACGATCTGTGGCTTAGGACACTTCACTGTAGAATGTGAGACATTTCCAATCTTCCCCTTTCTGAGGGTCCCTAGTAACGAGCACCCCCAAAGTAGCACTAGAAAAATCTGACAGAAGGATTACCTAGTGCTGGACTTTTTATTATTTTCTTTGACTCCTAGCAAGCTCTTCTTTTTCACTCCTGATAAATCCATTCTCCCCTTCTGAGGTGTTCAAAGCAGCAATGGCGGCCTCACTTATCTGAACTCTCACTTCTAACTCGAGTCTGAGAAACGATCCCTAATCGATTGCAATTTACGCCAAAGTGCAGCCTAATAACAAGATAAAAGGATTTACAGAGTGAACGTATTGGCAAGGCAACAAATTCGCTTTGCAGTCAAAAGGCGAGCACACGAGAAGATGGCAAGGAACACAGTGAGCAGCGAGCGTCCACAAAGCCAGGAACACACAGGGACCTCTTCCATTTCCTTGGGGAGGGTCCCACCCCCACAGGTAGACCCTCACCTCAGTTTGTGGTCTTTTCCTTAAGGAAAGGGTGGTGGCGCCCGTCACTGTTATTTTACAGGAGGTACAATACCCATTTTGCACTCATAGGTTTGATGAGCCCTCTACCGCCCCCCCCCCCCCCAATACCACAGCACCACATTTGCATGCAGAACAGAAAAAAACCCCAAGAGTGGCTCTCCTGAAAGGGTTACTGGTGTGGTCAGATCTCTTGTTTAACTGCTGTAATTTCCTCGTAGGATACTTTGGATCTAGGCTACGACTGGAAGCAAAAACCATTTCAAAACATTTAATACCCAAATGCAAACAAATAAAATGTTCCCCTATGAACATTTAAAAAGCAGTCATTGCATGGTGCGCCTGGGGGCGGAGGGTTCAGTCAGTTAAGCCTCCAACTCTTGATTTCGGCTCAGGTCATGATCTCAGTTTGAGATTGAGCCTGCATCAGACTCCTCACTGACAGCGGAGGACCTGCTTGGGATTCTCTTTCTCTCTCTACCCCTCCCCTGCTCTCTCTCAAAATAAATAAACTTAAGAAAAAAACCCAAAAAACAGTCATTGCAAATGCAACTTTAGTTAATGATAGGCAGATAGAAGTGTTACACCAGAAGCTACAATGTACTTCAAAATATAATAAAAATTTTGACGCATAAAAAGCAAATGTGGTAGAAATGGGACTTGTACGATCTAGGTGGTGGTTATGAGGGTAGTCACTGCGATTCTTTTAACTTTATGCTTACATTTTTTCCCCAAAATCACATGCGTGGGGGGGGTGGGGGGCACTAGAACTGGATGGCACTGCTCATAAAGGTTTAACAAAGTGTCTGGACTGCAGCACGTGCTCAAAAAATGGTCATTAGTACCATTAGTGAGTATCACTTAGAACAAACTTCAATATTTGCAGTGAGGTTTTCTACAATTTGCTTGAGTTGCAAGCAAAGGTCTCAGGTATTGGTCTCCACTACTCCTAGTTCCTCTTCCTCAAGTAACCTGGACACAGCAGCCAACTGGGATCCTGTTTCACGTTGTGTAGGGGTGCCCAAGATCCTGAATAAATTCTGTGACTCCAGAGTGAAGGCCAGCTTCGGACGATCAGATTAGAGCAGAAGCAAGCAGAACGCCACCTTTGCTGCTCTTTCCCAAGCTGATAACGTCGTTTAAGATGTTCTGCCTTAAAACAGTAAGGTGCTATGGGCACTGAGCAAGCAACCCTGGAGAAGCTTCAGGGGCCTCCGACAAGCGGGAAGTGTAATTCACTGGTTAAGCGTCCAGAGTCAGTGTATCTGTTTAATTCAGAGCTTTGCTGTGTGACCTTGGGTAAGTCATTTAACCGTTCTGAGCCTCAATTTCTCAAAAGCATTATCGTGATAATTACAGTTCCTACACCTCCACAGTCACCAAGATCATTAACCAAATTTATTACTCATGAAAGAAACTTGGCACCTAGTTAAGGCTCAATCAATGTTAGCTTTCCTTAGAAGAAAGGGAAGTTTTTCCATGTTTGGAGGCTTTTTCCCCACGTGAACTCTGGTCTCCCAAAGTCACACATAATCTCTTGAATGCTCACCAGGGGTCCCTGAACCACCCGGTCAGGATCACCAAGTGCAGTACTGTCCAACAGAAACAGAGTGTGAGCTAAAATCCTAAATCTTCTAGCAGCCACATTAGGTAAGTTAACAGATGAAATTGACTTTCAGTAATACAGTGGACACGCTATACCCCAAATGCTATCTTTTCAACATACAATCAGTATAAAAACTCATTAGTGAAATAGCTGCACCCCCACCCCCCACTAAGTCTTTAAACCCTTCAATTTGCCCGGGGTTTTTTTCAAGCGCCCCCCAGCCCCCCGGGCCCCCAGACCCCCCCCCCCCCCCCCCCCCCCGTGTGCTCGGTGACAACAAGCACCACCGGAATTCTTAAACTCTATACGAATTAAGAACCACAGGGTGAGCGAACACTTTGCTGGGCGTGGCCGAGTGCTAGAAAGCAAAGATTGAGGCTCTCTGTTCACACAAGTTCAGGTAACAGCACAGGACCTTGGTTACCTCCCCCATCCTCCGGAAAGGTGCGCGTCCAACAGCCAGAGAGAGAGAGAACAATTAGTTAAACCTCGAGCAGATGGCGTTTCGGCTCAACTCTTCAGAGCACCTTCCCCGTTTAAAAGCACATTTTAGGCACAATTCATGCGAAATAAAAGAAAAAGCCACGACTTCCCTTCGTGGACTTGAACCTTCCCGTAACCTCCCTTGTGGGGGGTAACCCGTCCAACGGAGCTGCATGACATCAGGGGCCGTATCTCCAAGGACTCGCGCGGAAAACGGCACCCGGGAGCCTGGTAAACGGCCGTGGAGTCATGTCTGAATTAATGGCCTCCAAGGGAGGCTCAGCCGGTCTCCCAGGGCACCCCACCAAAGCCACTCCGCACCCACTGGCACGGGCCCCACGCGCGACCTCGCCGCCCCCGTCCGCGTTCACTCACAACTCCCCAGTCCAGGCGCCGGGCCGCGAGCGCTTCCAGGGCAGGGCCTGGCGTTGCGGGCCTGGGTCTCCAACCCGGCGAGAGAGCCCCGAAGGCGGAAGCCGCGCTCCCGGCTGCTCCGAGTCCCGCGGGCCTAGCAGGGCCCGCCGCAGAGGGGGACGATCTGAGGCGCCCTTCCGCCCGCCGCGGCCCCGACCACTTCCGGGCCGCGGCCTCGGCGCCTCCCACTCCACCCGCCCCGGGCCACACTCTTTCTTCTTAGACCCGGTGCCGCGCCGCCAGGCTGCCGTCCCTACCGAGAGGCCGAGGAGCGGGCCGGCTCCACCACGCGCCCCGCCGAGCTTTGCGGGCGGTCCCCGGAGCTCGGATGGGGTCGGATTCCCCCAACTTACATCTTCCCGCCGCCGCAACCTCCTCCCGCTCTCCTCAGCCGCTAAGGCCGGCGCCGCTCTGGCGTCAGGGTTAGGGAGCGGGAAGGCGCCGCTGTCGGGCGCGCAGTGATGACGTAGAGGGCCCTAGCCAATGGGCGCGAGCGAGGGGAATGTTAAAGGGCCACGGCCGTTTTTGGCGAGCCGCGTCGGCGACTCTTGCTCTAGCTCCCTTTCTGAGGAGGTGTCTGGGACTGCCAGGGGCTGGCGGCACGCCTCAGGGGGCCGGCCGATTGTGGGACCGCGGTCGGCAGGGCCGCGCCGTTGCGGCAGCCCCCGGGGCGGCGCGGAGGGGGTTAACGCAGTGGCGGCCTTGCCCCAGCCGTCGCGCGTGCGCACTGGGCAGGCGGCGGGTCTGGCGGTAGCCCGGGCGCGCCACCCTTGACCCCCGTGCTTCGCACGCTGTGCGGCCGGCGGCTGGACCGAGGGCGGTGCGGGCGCTCCGGCTTCTGGCTGCGGGCCGTGGGGGGTCCCGCGGGGCTCAGGCGGCTCAGGGGCCTGAGTGGGTGCGGGGCTGGGTTCGTGCGGTTAAAAACCACGTAAGGTGGGCGGAGTGACCGTGCGGACGCCGCTGCTGCGCGGACGGAGCTCGGCCGGGTTCCGAGACTAGACGGGGGGGCAGTGCGACCGTCACGAACTGGGAGCGAACATCAGGGTAGAAGACAGGACGCGGACGGGGAAGCGCCTCCGAGGAGGTGACACTGCGGCTGAGACCCGAGGGGGAGGGGGCGCCCGGCAGAGGGAAGAGCCGCGCTACGGCGTTGCAAGAAGGGAGGGGAGGCCAGTGTGGCGGCTCGCAGGCCAGGCTACGAAGGTGGAGTTCAGCGGTGGTGGGGCGACGTGGAGGATGTGCAACATCCGGCGCCGAGGCTTCTTCACCCTGGCCGGTGAACAGCGCAGGCAGGGAGGCAGTCAGCCTTCTGGCAAAGCAGTGGCCCGGGCCCAGGCAGGAGGCTGGGAGAATAAAACCCGGCGCCAAAGAGGCTAGCGCTTTCGGGTTTTGTTCCCCACGGGGCCGCCAGCGTTCCCCCACCCGTGTCCGGCAAGCGGTTGTTACTGCATGACCCTTGGTGGGAGCAAGGAAGGTGCACCCCGCCCCAGACGTTGTCCGAACAGGTAGGTGCATCAAGAAAGAGAAGGGAACAGATCGAAATCGGATCTTTCTGGAGAAAGGAACCACTGTGATTTGGAGACAGACTAACCGCTAGGACAAGGACAGGGGAGTCCAGGTTGCAGCTTGGTGACCAGACGGTTGGTGCTGCAGACGCTGTCTGCACGTCATTGTTCTCTGCGCTCTGTGGTTTTCCCAGCCTGTGGATGGTGGTGCCTTTCCCTGTCCAGCCAATCTGGCCCCATCCGGAGGTTGTCAGCTGTGCCCCAACACCTTCACCCCGGGCTGGGGGGTGTCTCAGAGTCACGGACAAAAGGGAGCCCGGAAGGAGCAGCCCCCTCCTGTGTCCCTTCTGCTAAGGCACCAACACATTCCTAGGGGGGATGTGTTGGCAGGCAGGCAGTCAGTCCGGTGCAGGGGCCTCCCTTTGGATTTAGATTTGCCCTGGCGTGGTGGGGGTGCATTTAGAGCATTGAATTCTCTACCGTCATTGTCACGTCTGCCATGGCCACACACGGAGGAGTGAGTGGAACAGAGGGCAGCCCTGGCTCTGCCCTGCAGCCGTCAAGGGGCCCAGAGGGTCAGCACTGGAGACAGGGTGGCCGTGGCAGCATGTCGGAGCCCCACACATCCTGGGCCCACCATCAGTGCATGCCCAGGGCTGCACCGGCACCCTAGGTGGGGAAGGAGTGGGCCAGCGACCCCACCTTGGCAAGGGTGGGAACAATCCAGCCGGGCAGCCAACTCCCGCTACTTTTTAAAAAATGAGCGGAATGCTATAGTTTGGCATGCATATAAATTTTAACACGTTTTATGTTAAATCTAAAAGCATGATTTATTCATACACATGAATTTAATCAAGTTTGTTTCTAAATATTGCTGATTTTTGTTACCAAGTGTGTTATCAGCTGTTGAGCTTTAAAATTTGAGCATCTTTTGCCGTTTTGAAGATGAACAGAATGTGTTCAGAAGAAACATAAGGAAATAAATCTGGAGGCCGCCTGCCCCTGGCCTTCCAGGAGTTCTGGCTTCACCCTTCTTACACCCCTGTGCCAACTTACTGAGGCCCTGGGGGCTGAGGGCTGGGACGCTACGTCCTTCGGGGACCTCGGGAGGCCTTTGGCCCAGGTTTGGTGGAGGGGGGTGGGGCAGGGCTCCTGGAGACTGCATTGGGCAGCCAGCCCCAGGCCTGGAGCACTATACCACAGGCATCTTTCAGGCTTTGCCAGTGTCCTGAGCCCCTCCCTTCCCTTCCGGTGTCGGGGGCCACCTGCTGGCATGTGGCACTGCTCTCCATTTGGAAACGTACCCTTGTCAAGACAGAATATTCCCTCTGCCTTCGTTTTCTGTGGGCCTCTGCAGTGCTTGCCCTTGGAGGTTGGTGACCGGGGACACGGAGAGGGTTTAGTGGTAGTCTGGATGGTGCTGGAGGTCACAGTGCGCCATCCGGGAGCCTCAAGTAGGCATTGCATCCCCGAGAAAGGACTCCTACCTACCGCTGAGAGTCCCTGCACCAAGGGCAGGGGTGGCCCGGCCAGGTAGAACAGAAGAGTTTGGGTGGAGTCAGGGAGGTGGTGATGGCTCGGTGGCCTTGAGGGAGGCATTAGAAGAGGAGGCCTAGGTCTCTCTGTGGAGGTGAGAGCCTGCAGCTCCTGCAGGAGCCCAGGAAGAGGCACTGGCTGGTCCTTCTCGGTGGCCAGGCTGGGCCTTAAAGGGTCAGACAGCCAGCGAGGGTCTGGAGTTGTGGGGAGCCTCTCTGGCTGCAGGCTTGTGCCTCTAAGGTGTGGGTTGTCGGGTCCTGAGACCTCTCCCATCTCCCTGCCAGCAGGTGACTCTGGACTCTCCTGGGGGTGGCTGAGCAGTGAGCTGGGGGCTTGTGCTGGTTTTCATGCCCAAAGCCCCATGTTCATTTCTGCCCCAGGGAGGTCAAGGATAGTGTGCCTGAGCCGGGGCGGTCACAGCTGGGCGAGGAGCAGTGGAGCTCGTACGCTGCATCGTTGGCGGACCTGTGGGCCGTGTCGCAGTGTCTACTGGGGCCAAGATGGCTTGGCCCTGCTCCTAGGACCTACGTTGTGCCATCCACAGCCAGCCGACTTGGGACTTCTCCAACCCTGCAGGCGTCTGATGCCAGCCTCTGTGTGGTGTAGGCCGGGCCCCAGGAGCGGGGCCTGGGCAGCCCTGTGTGTTGAGGAAGGAAGGCAGGGCCCCCGCTCCCCGGGCCCGACCCCGTAGCTTCAGCTCCTCGTGCCTGTTTGAGGACAACACCACGTGGGCCTATTAGGTGGGGATGGGACTCCAGGGCCCAGCACCCCGCTTCCTGGTGCTCTCCTGGGCGGGCTGCCGGGGTCGAGACCTCTGCCTTGTCGCGCCTTCTCAGGCAGCCTCTCAACCTACCTGCCCTGAGCCCCCTCGTGCAGGGACCCCAGGGGCTTTGCTGTCCTTTGGGAAAGGGAGATAGGCTTCAGGGAACCTCCCAGGGTTTGGAGGTGGACCTGAGCTGGGGTTCAAGGAAGGCACCTCGTGTCTGCAGAGTGGGATATCACACGTGGCCCGCTTGCCTCAGCTGAGGGGTGGAGTGAGCAGCCTAATCCTGACTTTGGTTTTGGGGCCACCTCTTTGCTGCAGGAGCCCCTCTGGGTCCAGATAGAGCCCAAGCTGTCTGCCCAGGAATGTCCCTTGGTGTGCAGGTAAGGGCCACAGGGTCTGGGTGAGCACAGGTGGCCCTCCCTTCTCACCAGTCTGTGTGGGAGCAGGGGCGGGGGGGGGGGCGCGGGGAGTCTCAGAGGACCTGGCTGGCCTACACCATTGGTGTCGTGCAGGTTCCCAGAGGCGAGCCGAACAGCAGCTGGCATGGGGTGTCCTGCAGATGCCATCGCCAAATCTGTTGCCCTGGCTGGTGGTCTAGCCCCGGGCTGGCCTCTCGGAAACCTCCCCCCTCACCTTCAGGTTCTGGCACTGTGGGTGTCCGGGCTGACTGCTCTGGGGCACCGGGACGTTGCTGTCTCTGTGGTCAAGGGACTGACTGACTTCAGCCCGGGCTCACGTGGGGCCAGGCTGGACCGGACGGGCTGGCTCCTCTCCCACCTGCGATGCATGGTCATCCCCAGGCAGCTTGCAGCCGCCCTTGGACCAGCCTTCCGGCCTTCCTTCCAGCTGCTGGCCTTGGCTCACTCCTTCTTCTTCCCTGGTCCTGTCAGCTGCTTTGTGAGACAGGGCTGAAGGTCCCTGAGACTGAGGTGACCTTGGCTCCTCCTGGAGTCCTGGATTGAAGATCTGGATTGGCATTTGCCCAGCAAAAAAACCTGTCCAGTTTGTTTTTCTGTGTCCCTGCGACCATAGGGTCAGGGACACCATGGGGCGCAGGGGCTGGGCCCTAGGGTAGGGTCATTTCTGCTAGCCTGTGGGTCTTCCTAAGTGAGGTGGGGTCTCGCCAGCTCAAGTGGACCACGAAGGCACACTTGTGGACCCCTTGAGGATGCGAACCTGCACACTGCAGTCGTGGTGGAGACTGGGATCGTGTCCTGGGACCTGGCTCTTATCTGGGGTACCCAGCTAAATAAAGGATCCTGTGTCCCGGCTCCCTCTCCCTGGAGCAGCCATGTGCCTGCATTCTGTGCAACAACGTGGACGCAGAAGCACATAACATCCGGGAGCTGTGTCCTCCTCCCGTCCCCCTGCTGCTTCTGTCTGGAGCCTCAGACAGAGCTTGAAGGAGGCCTGCACCTGGACAGAGCAGGCAGATGGAGGCTGGCTTCCCGAGGCCTTGTCGGCGACAACACCCAGACCACTGTCTCTGGACTTTGTACCTGACCGAGAAATAAACGCCTGTCTGATTTCAAAGCTGCTGGGACTGGGCCTTCTGATGTGCACAGCAAGCCGGCTGCAGTCTCCATTCCGCAGGAGTGGTTTCTGGGGCCTGGGGGTGGGGTCCCCTCGCCCTGTGACCTGCTGCCTGGCATTCTTTCCCCACAGGGAAAGCAGTGGATGGGGCTCGGCCTAAGCCCTGCCCCCAGCAGGGTCTGCCCAACCCTCCCTGTGGAGCAGCCCCCTCTAACCTCTGAGTGCAGGTGTCCTGCCGAGGGGCAGTTCACAGTCTGTGTTTCGGTCGAGCCACACCATCGGATGGGGCAGGATCTTACACAGGCTTGGTCTCGGCCCTCACGTCGGTGTCCGCCCCTTGGGAGCCCCCGACCAGGCCCACGGGGTAGGCAAGGTGCGACCTTGTCTTCTGGGTCTGCTGACAAGCTGGGGAGGGGCAGGGGTCCAGCAGATGCAGCAGCTGTTTGGGACCAGCACGTCCAGGGACCCTCTGGGCCCCAGGGTCTGGGGGAGAGCGGGATGGGCTGGCGGGGATGAAGCAGGCCAGTTCTCCTGTCGGGGTGTCCGTGGTCCTTCCCCCTCTCCCCTGGGCCCGGAGCTGCATCAGTTCAAACCAAATCAGGTGGGCTCCAGTCCCGGCTCCTTGAGCTCTACTGCTAGGTTTCCAGTAGCCTTGCAGATGACTTGGGGATGCCACGGGGACCCCAAAAGTGGTGCCCCTTCCTGCTGCTCCTGGGGTCCCTTCTCCCTAACTGCAGTTGCCAAGCTCTATGCTCCTCCCACTGCCCCCCCCCCCCCCGCCAGGCCTGGTGTCGGGCCACAGGCCCACCTCCCAGAACACGCCTTCTGTGGGGCTCATCTTAGACCACACCGACCCCCGAATTTATTTTTTATAATGTGGAACTAAATGCTGATGGTGTAAAGAATTCCAGGGGGAACAGAAGAGCTGGAGGCCACGGGCAGCATTCACAGACCTCCAGAGGCCAGTAAAAATGCAAACGGGAAACTCCTGAAGGAGCCACGGTGATGAGACAGGCCTTCCCTAAAACTGAATTCTGGGGGGGGGGGGGGGGGGGGGGGGGCGGTCAAAAGGACATTTAGAAAACCGTCAAGAAATAAGAGTATAAATAAAAAGGGAGCTGATGTGGAGGAAGAATCTTCTTGAAAATGGCCTAAAACCCACAAGGGGCCCTCGAGTCAGAGCCCCGCCCGCCCCCGCCCCCCCCAGCTTCCCCCTCTGCCCCGCTGCACTCGCGCTTCCTCGTGTAGACCAAGGGTCTGTCAGGTGCCCATTTAACCTGCTTCGGCACCGGCAGGTCTGGCTTATTCCTCCAGCTCCTGGTGGTGAGTTCTGGAAGTTACCACGTACCTGGCAGAAACAAGCTCTTGCTTTTTTTGTCCGTGTGAAACCTGATGTGGGAGGCCCGTGCTAGGCCTGCAGGCCAGTGACCGGGCCCGTGACCCCCATCTCGTGTGACTCAGAGACGTGGCCATGTTCCCTCCCAGACTTTATTTTCCGCAGTCACCACGCGGTAGGTGCATCCCTCCACAGACAGTCACTCGGTCCCGCCCCGGGCCCCGGCCGGCCTCCGGCGGGCGGCTTCTCAGGAAGCCCGTCTCGGGACGAGGGACCGCCTTCTCCCCCGGCCCCAGCTGACTCTGGAAGACGCCGGTGGGAGGGGGCCGGCCGGCCGGGCGCGGCACCCGGGCTGTGTGGCGCAGTGACTCCCAGGACCCCCCCAGAGCCAAGGCCGCGGTGCCTCATCACAGCCAGCACCTCCGTCGTGGACGGCCACGGGCGGCTTTCCCTCCGCTCTGGGCAACCTGGCGAGCCCTGCTGCCCGCTGCCCGGCAGACTTCCCGTTTCACCCCCGGGGAGGCTCCGTGCCGTGTGCGACCGTGGGGGCATCCCGCGTGCTCTCGTCGCGAGCACTTCAGCTAATTCAGCCCCTTCCTGAGCGGCTCTCTGCCCAGAGACCCCCAGGCGTGCCCGCGCGGGCTGCTGGACCGCTCCTGGCCGGGCCCCGAGTTCCAGAGAGGGGCTTCGGCGCCTGCCTCGGACATGGACGTTTGCGTGCCGGTTCGCAGCGTGACGGCGCCAAGGCCCGGTCCCTACTGTGCCTCGATTCTCGTGTCCGTTACAGAAAATAGCGATTAGAAATAAAGGTGCAGGGTAAGATGAACCGGGAGGGAGGGGACGCCTGCCTGGGCGCCCGCCTGCCCCGCCCCTGCCGGCTCCTCAGGGCCCCTCGTCCTCAGCGGGCGGCTGCAGGTGCGCGAAGCTCAGGAACACTTGCTCCAGGGAGATCTGGCTCACGGAGTAGTCGTCCACCGCGTACTTCTCCTTGGCCTTCTCCAGGACACCAAACACCTTGTGGGAGCAGAAAGGCTGCTGCCAGCAAGCCCAGGGTGGGCTCCTCGGCTGGCGTGCGAGGCCCCCGGCCACGGCAGCGGTAAGGCTCCCAGAGGTCCCAGCTCTGCCCCGGCCTGGTCCCCGGAGCACCTGCAGGGAGCAGCCAGCCCTTTGGGGAGCAGGGGGCTGTGCCGCACGGCGGGGGGCGGGGCCTCCCCCAATCTTGCCAGCTCAGAGCGTGACCCTGGGCAACATATATCCTCTTTGCGGGTCAGTTTCCTTTTTTACGCCAATTTTTTTTCTGACTTAAGTGAACCTCCAGACCTAGCGGATTTGGGGGTGAGAGCTAGAGCAGAAAGTGACTCTCCTCTTTGGAAGGAGCCTAGAGGCGCCACAGAAGGAGTCATTCCTGGAAGGGCCTTCCCCAGCCCCAGCTGTGCTGGCAGGGCCCACACTCACCTTGGCCCAGCTGAGGTCCTCCCCGGGCAGGTGGTAATGGACCATCCCTTGGTGCTCATCCTCCAGGACGCTGCCTGCACGAAGGAGACGCCGTGTCCCCTTGAGGGCCGGGCTGTGGGGGCCAGGGAAGAGCCGCCCGGGACCCTGGAATCACGGCCCTCCTCCCGGGGGTCGCGGGCCCGGGACTCGGCAGGGATGAGGCACGGAGACACACCTGGGAAGGTCAGGTTCACAAACGCCTTGAACTCCTCCAGGGCCTCCTGCCGCCCTTCGCTCCGGACCTTGGCCCGCAGGGAGTAGCCGCTGCCAAACTTGCTCTTGAGGTGCTGTGGGCTGCCCAGGCACTTGAACTGGCCCTGCACCATGATGGCCAGCCGGGTGCACAAGGCCTCACATTCTTCCATGCTGGGGAGAGGGGCAGAGGTCTGACACGGGGCTGGGGGCGCCGATGCCTGCCTCCCACGTCAAAGGCTCATGCGGGCGGGCCGGTGTTGTCGGCCAGATCGAGCTGTTCCCGATTCCCGTGTTCGGAGGGTGGCCCACACAGTTAAGCCCGGGGACTTTCCTCACAGATTGTGAACCAGCTGCTGGCTGGTCGTCTGTCCACCCGGCCCCACCCAACCCATCCCTTCCACAGCCCCCATTCTGGCTCTTCCATCGACCCCTAGAGACCCCGGCTCTACCTATGGGAGGTGATGACGATGGCCTTGCCCGACTCGCGGGCCCGTGCCACGGTGTCCCAGAGCAGGCGCCGGGCCACGGGGTCCATGCCGGTGGACGGCTCGTCCAGGAAGATGACGGAAGGCTCTCCGAGCAGAGCAACGCCGGTGCTCAGCTTTCGCTTGTTGCCACCACTGGGGGCAGAGAGGGTGGGGTGAGACAAGGCTGACAGCACGGGCTCCCCATGTCCCAGCATCGGACGGGGCCCAGTGATTGCTGGGCGCCCCAGGTGAACAGGAATGAGGGCAGCATGATGCCTGCGAAGCCGACCTTGCAGTGTCAGAGGCCCCACAGAAAGCCGTGCCCAGGGTGGTCAGCATACACACTGTCTGCACTTAAGGGGGCCTGACCGGGGCCCGACGCCGCCTTACTAGTGGCCTTGCCTCCGGGCAGCGGGAACGGGCAGGGCAGCCCCGTTCCACCCGGCACTGCCTGGGTCATGCCCCCCAGTCCCCTTTCAAAGCCACATCAACGGGTATGGGCTCTGGCCCCCGACCCGTTTGGCTGCCCCCCGCTTTATCGTAAGGGAGACTCCAACTCTGCCCTGGGCAGACGTGGGGCAGGGAAGGGGACCCGAGCGCAGGCACACCTGTACGTCCTGACCAGCTTGTTGGCATGAGGCTCCAGAAGCAGGCCCCGAAGCGTGTTCTCCACGCAGGCGCCTATGTGGCGCTCGGGGATGCCCCGGAGCCGGGCGTACATGACCAGCGTCTCCCGGCCCGTCATGTGGTCCAGCAGAGCGTCGAACTGGGGGCAGTAGCCGATTCGCTGCCGTACCTGGAGGCAAGACGTGGCAGGTCAGAGGGGGGTCCCCCAGGCTCCGCCCAGCAGGTGTGTCTATGGCCGCCCACGGCTCATGGCCAGCATGCTGCGCTTTGTCAGGGACACGGGACGCGCTTGGCCGGCTCGGGGAAGCGCACCTGCCACCCCACACTGATGGCGCAGAGGTGGGCGGGGGCCTAGGCGACCACGGGCGCGTGGGTGGGGTAGTGAGGACACGCGCTCGTCGCCGTGAGAGTATCTGCCGTGCGACGGCTCATCCACCCATCAGGCATGTAATGTGTCGCGGGCCTTCCTTTCTTCTCTCTCTGATGGAGGGCACGTTTGCTGGCGACACCTTTAGGGTGGCTTGTCACCCAGTCAGGTGATGCGGTGGCAGGGCTCTGAGCGGCGGGCCCCGTCCAGCAGAGCCAGGGCCCCCTGGGGCCGGCACCTTCTCCCGGACCACTCTGGCTGGCGGGGGACCGTGGATCCCAGACACGGGATTTCTTTCTCCTCGCCTTCCTGGCCATTTCTAGGCTTCCAGAACCTGTGTTCAGTCGGCCTGGGAATGCTCTCGGCCACTGCCCCGTCAGTTAGTACCTTCCCCGGAACTCAGACTGGATGTACCCAAGAGTCCCCTCCCTCCCCAGCCTGTGGGTCACATTTATGGTTTTCTCTTGCCCGCGTATGTTTCTAATCTCGCCTGTTCCCTTCACCGTGGCAAACACAGACGTTTTATGACCTGGGCCTGGCGGCTGCACAGCTCAAGCAGTGGGCCTGCGTCTCCTGCGGGCACCTGTATGTGCGGGTTCTAGGCACGGGCCTTGGTTTCTTGGTGTGTGTGCACTGCTCGTGGGCCCCGAAACACTGTGTGGGGCTTCTTGGGGTCTGGAGAGGAAGGCCTTCCTCCACACGGTGTGGGCTGTGCTCTGGGGGCAGGGCAGACCAGAAGCCCCCAGGACACGCAGTCGCCGCCAGGCACGGACTCTTCTCTGTTCCTCGCCTCGGCACACAGAACCTTCCACCCGATCCCCAGCGGTAGAGGCAGTGGGAGGGCAGCCTGGATCCTCCTCACCTGGCCCCACGTGGAGAAGTCTCCTGGGACACCCCTGCCACGGGGGGCACAGGCCTCAGTTTCTCCCCTTTACCCGGCAAGGCCCCGAGACCCAAGCCCAGGGAACACAGCATGCCCTCTGCAGAGCCGGGTCACGTGCTGTCTCTCAGGGCTCACAGATCTTAGCCGGGGCTCCTCACTGAGCACCGGGCTCTACGGTGCTCTTAGCAGTGTGCTTTGGTGCTGAACTTTTACCCGGCTTTGGTGCAATGCCTGGTCTGAACAGCCCAGGGCACCACTATGATAAATCTGTGCGTACAGGCTGCAGACCGCTGTGAACTCTACGTGCCCGGGTCCAGAGAGCGGCTTCTCAGAGACAGCCCGGACCTGGCTGCCAGCCCGGCCAGGACAAGGGGGGTGGCTCTTCTCTTCCTGTCCTGTCTCCCCCTCATTGTTTGCTTCGCTCTGGCTCCTGGTCACTGCCTTGTGAACTGTGAGCCAGAAACGAGCCCATCCCTGCTTCCAGGGTGCCCCGTCTTCCCACACCCACCTTCCCGATTTCCGAGCTGATGCTGTAGCCCCCGACAAAGGCGTCCCCAGAAGTGATGGTCTCCTCCCCGGTCAGCATTTTGAAGGTCGTGGTTTTCCCAGCTCCGTTGAAACCCAGCAAGCCAAAGCACTCTCCTTTCTGGACCGCGAGGGAGATCTTGTCCACGGCAAGCAGGGGCGTCCGCTGCTCGTATACCTGCGGGGCACGGGCACTGAGGCCTGGAGGCAGCGGCACAGGGGCGGAACCCGGGGAGTGAGGGGCGGGGGGGGGGGGGGGGGGGGCGGGCCTTACCTTGGAAAGCTCCTTGATAACCAGAGGAGTGTCCAGCAGGGACTCCAGGCTGGGGGCCAGGACCCGGTTCCTCTCGTCCACCACATCCTGGTCCTCGGGGAGTGCTGATGTCCGAGAGTACGCTTCCGTCTGATCGTTCCAGAGAAAGACCGCACCCGTGAGCTCCAGCTCAGGAGGTCCTTCTCCACGGGACACAGGATGGGGGTCTCTGAGACTGCTCATATAGGGACTCGGGACTTTCACAAGGATGGCAGGGTGGGCCCGGGGCTGACACTGGCATCGAGGAGAGGCTGACGGCCAAGGAGAAAGGCCTGTGCAGGATGCACCGCAAAAGCCGTGACACTTGGCTGGGGGTGGGGGGCTGTACTGCGTGGACGTGAAGTCCATCCCAGAGGGGTCTTCATGTCAGAGCACCACCTCGCCCTGGGTTCACGTGTGTGTCCAGTGCGGTCTCACGGGTTTTGTTTGTGGGGTGGGGTGTGTGTGGCAGACACGAGGGCCTGGACGCCTGCACCCTGCCGGGTGGCTGAGCCCCGGGCCCGTGGCGGCGGAGGCGTGGGGAGTGCCCGGGACCCACTCACCAGCGCCCGCCTCCTCCGGAAGGCACAGAGGCAGGTCTTCAGCCTCCACAGCGTGTCAGTCTCAACGAGAAAGAGCAGGCTGAGGTAGGCAAACCCGGAAGCAGCCATGGAGGTCACGAACCTGCCGACCCCCGGGGCGCTCCACGCGTAGAAGTTCTGCTGGTACCGGATGTCTGTGCGGGCGAGGGAGTGAGCGCTGAGCCCGGCCCCGGAGAGCTCTCCTGCCCCAGGTCCCGGCCTGAGCCCCTCTCTGGGCCCACGGGCACCTGCACACCAGCCCCTCGACAGAGGCCACGAAGGCCCGGGATCCATTTGTCATCCTTGTCACTGCCCCTCAGAAGCCCCGGGGACTCCCCACGTTTTAGGGCAGTTCTACCTTGTGAGGGGTGCCCGTGACAAGTGACCGGGTCACACCCTGGCTCACTCACACGCCCCTTCCTCCCTTGGGGACGGCACTGGGATGTGAAGATGGGACACCTCCTCCCTGCCTTGCCATGGTCACAGTGGTGACAGCTACCACCGCCGAAGACAGCTCCAGGCACAGGAAGGGCCTGTGGGAGCCTGAAAGGTGGCCCCAGAAAGACGCGTCCACGTCCTAACGCCCAGAACCTGTGCGCAATCCCACTTAGGAAAAGGGTCTTTGCAGGTGTAGCTTAGGGCCCTGAATCCAACGCCAGGCGTCCTTACAAGAGAAAGGCAGAGGAAGATTTGAGATACAGAGACACTGGGAGGCGGCCCCGTGAAGGCAGGCGCGCAGCCCGGAGGCAGCGCACAGGACTGCGGGAGCCCGGGCTGTATTGCGGAAGGAGCCCCTCCGTGGCAACAAGCCAGGCAGGAGTGGGGAGGGGCGGCCACGGGGCCCGGACACTCACTGTATTTCCGGCAGTAGTGTGCCGCGACCTCCGATGAGGTGCAGTATCGCCTCATCTCGAAGTTCTCGTGGAAGCTGCTGACGGCCATCCCCAGACAGTGGTTGGGCAGCACCAGGAACACGTGGTCCAGGGTTCTGGAAAGCTCTTCTAACTTCACCGCTGTGGGGAAGGGCACAGATGAGTGGGCGCTGAGGGATGCAGGACACCCGCCCCCAGGACAGGCCCGCAGATCCGGAAGGTGTGTGGGCCGGGTGCCGAGCTGGGTGAAGCCCCCTCCTCCTTGGCCCGCTCCCCCCCGCCGAAACCGCCAGGCAGAGCCGCTGGCTGCCGGCCCAGTGGGACCACCTTTGGCAGAAGGGCCTGAGTATGGCCTGGCCCAGTGGCCACACTGGTGCCACCTGGCCCCTGGGCACCTGGGGGGTCGTCTCCAGGCTCCCACCTGGGATGCGCATGATGGTGACCACGAGGAAGGTGGCTATGCCCGACAGGATGTTGAATATGGTCAGCCTCGTGTAGGCAGCGGCCGCTCCCGAGAAGAAGAAGTTCATCAGGTACATGAGGGGGATGATGGCCCAGCCGTAGAGCATGAGCAGCAGGAGGGCGTCGGCCATGTGGCCGTCGTGCGTGAAGGCGTGCACGTCAAAGGCCTTGAACACCACCTGTGGCAGCACAGAGGTAGGCGGTGCCTGGGGGCCCTGTCTCCAGGGTGGCTTTCAGCCCCGGGACCCCCCCCCCCCCGATGATACCCCCCCTTCTCCCCTTTGCCGTTGGAGCGGTCACCAGGGCGCCCCGCGCCCGGACCTTGCCCGCCACAGTGGGATGAAGGCTGGGGGTGCAGACACAGGTGAGGGGTGCTGCCGGCGGGGTTCCCAGCCAGCGTCCCAGAACTGGGGCTGAGCTGCCAGCGCGGACCTGTGGTCTGCGCAGGGGCGCCAAGGCAGGGCCCCGGGACATGCAGGGGAGGGTCCCCGCACCGCACAGCCCTCACCAGCAGCAGCAGACTGGGGACGAGGAAGGACATGAGGTCCCACAGCAGAGCGGAGAGCCAGAAAGTAGCCACGTGGACACCGCTCACAAACTGGACGTGCTTGGCCTGGACAGCCCTCTCGCTGACCGCCAGGATGGAGAACGTGCTGGCCAGGAACGCCATGGCGAAGAGCAAGTTGAGGGCAATGTCAAATCCCTTCCGGCTCCTGCGCAGCGGGGGGGACAGGGCAGGTCAGGGACTGAGCACAGTGAGTCTGGCCAGCATCCATCCAAAGCATGCGATGGAGGGGCCAGGCAGTAAAGGTTTTTAAGAGGGAATGCTGGAGCTGGGGTGGGGGTGGGGGGGCGTGTCTCTGAGCCAGGAAAACCCCTCCCTGCCAGAACAGCTCCTCCTCTGGGCTTCCTGCCCCCAGTGATGGACATACCACTCTCCCAGTCGCCTTCAAGCTGTCCCTGCATCCCCCACGTCCCCCAGACACTCAGGCGATGGCCCCACCGTCGCTGCCTTTCCCACATCTCCTGAGGACCCCCTGCCTGGCTGGCCCTGCCCTTGGCGGACCCCATCGGCATCTGCATGGCTGCAGTGGTTCATTCCCCCCCCACCCCCCATTCAGGTGCATTCTGCATTAGGTTGCCAGCAACACCTTCCAGAAACCACCACTGATGGCATTACTCTGTTGCTCAGAAACCTCCTGGCTGTCTCAACAAGCAGGGCTTCAACACATGGATGTTATTTGGCCAAAAAAAAAGAGGGAATTAAGTATCCACACTACAACGTGGATAAACCCCTGAAAAGTGAGAACAGCCGGTCACAAAAGGCCTCTTATTAGATGATTCCATTCACACGAAACGTCCAGTACAGGCAAATCCATGGAGACAGGAAGAGAGTGGAGGCTGTTTGCAAAAGGAGACAGGGGTGGGGGGGGCAGGTGGCTGCTGGCGTCCCGGGGCTCCTTCAGGGTGTGATGGCCACGCAGTAAGATTGTACAAGAGGCACATGAAAAGGTGCACAGCATCACTAACCACCAGGGAAATGCAAACCAAAGCCATAAGGAGAGATGCCCTCTCCCCGGTCAGAATGGCCAGCATCACCCAAGAGAGAATGTGCTGGCGTGGATGCGGGAGAGGGGGCCCCTCGTGCCCTGCTGGCGGGCTTGCAAGCTGGAGCAGCTACTCTGAAGAGCAGTGGGCAGGCTCCTCAGAAAGTTAAAAATAGGGGGCGCCTGGTTAAGTGTCCGACATTGACACAGGTCATGATCTCACAGTTCATGGGTTTGAGCCCCGCATTGGGCTCTGTGCTGACGGTTCAGAGCCTGAGGCTTGCTTCAGATTCTGTGACTCCCTCTCTCTCTGCCCCTCTCCCGCTCTCTTTCTCTCTCTCTCAAAAATAAACAATACAAAAATATGTATATTACAAAAACAACAGTTAAAAACAGAACCACCCTATGACCCAGCAATTGCACTTATGGGTGGTTATCCAAAGAAAATGAAGCCTCAGGGTGCCTGGGTGGCTCAGTTGGTTGGGCGTCTGACTCGATTTTGGCTCAGGTCATGTTCCTAGGGCCATGTGATCGAGCCCCACATTGTGCTCTGCACTGAGAGTGGAGCCTGCTTAGGGTTCTCTCTCCCTCTCTCTTTCTCTCTCTCTCTCTGCCTCTTCCCCACTCCCTCACTCGTGCACCCTCTCTAAAATTAAAAAAAAAAAAAACACAATGAAGAAACCTCCCCCTCCCCATGTTCACAGCAGCGTTATTTACAACAGCCAAAGCAGAAACAACAGCATGTCCATCGACAGGTGAGTGGAGAGAGAGACTGTACTACATACACAATAGAGTATTTTCCAGCCACAACACAGAAGGAGAACCTGCCGTGTGTGACAATGTGGATGGGCCTGGAGGGCACCGTGCTGAATTAACTAAGTCAGACAGAGAAAGGCGACTACCATAAGATCTCACTTACACACGGAATCTGCAAACAAAACAAAAAGGAACTCACAGATACAGAGAACAGACTGGTGCTTGCCAGGGGGTGGGCAAAGCGGGTGAAGGGCGTCAACTAGCTTCCAGTCATAAAATAAGTGAGTCCTGGGGATGCCACGTCGGGCACAGTGACTACAGTTAAGGTTAACCCGATACTGGGTTGCTCATTTGAAAGTTGCTCAGACGGGATCTTAAAGCTTCTCACCACAAGGTAAAAAACTTGTAACTATGTGTGATGACGGTGATAAGGGGTGTGAACCAGACTCTCTGGGGTCATCCTTTCACAATGCATCTGGAACTAAAACAACTGGGACAATTCTATCAGATTTGGGGCTGGCCCCGCCCTGTGAGTACTAACAACCACTCCAGCGCACGTCACAACAGGTGACCTCCGTCTCCTAAAGCTGCTGAGACAGAACCAAAGTTCCTGCCGCCCCGACCTCAGCTGACCTGGGGGTCTCCTCACACAGAGCCCACCGGGAGGGAGCTGCCAACTTCCTGATGCCCCCGGCACAGTCCCCCACCCCACCTGTGGCCACTGACCACCCCGCCCAGGTCTGAGGGCCACACAGGCCTGTGTCCCCGGGGCCCGAGCAGAGTGGAGGCCCCTCCCCGGGGCTGTGCGGCCTTCAGACCACCGGTCCGACCCGCCACGAGTGTTCATCCCTGTGCCTGCCTGTCCCCGGCAGGACAAGGAGGGCACAGAGCGGCTGCTGTGTCTCTGCTTTCAGGGTAGAGACAGGAGGTAGCAGAGGGGGACGAAGACATCGCAAGGCCCAGAGCAGTCCGGTGTGGGGGTGGGGGGTGGGGATAAGGCTGTCCCTCCCCGTTAATTAATCACCCCACATGGAGTCACTGATCTTGTTCCGAAACTGATTTTCTTGGCCTCTTCTGGACGTTCTGGGGCTTAGGGGCGTTTAGGGGACTCTGTGACCAGCATGGGGGAGAGTCCTACACATACCAGAGCATGACAAGGCCTGAGAAGAGAGAGGCCCACAGGGCCCCCTGATTTGAGGCCACCTTGGGCAGCGATACCTGACTTCGCTGTGTTCTGTATTCCGGTTCACACACAAAGGCACTGGCCCGGGCACAAGCGTGTGCCGGGACCCCCGGGGACAATGGCCAGCAGGAGCTGGGTGCAGATTAGGGAAGAGGGCACGGCTGTGCTCCGAGGCCTCAGGAGTCCCCCCTTGGATACTTCAGTACGTGGGATAGGGCCTCCCGAGCTAATCTGCTGTCTTTTTTTTAAAATTTTTTTTTTTTCAACGTTTTTTATTTATTTTTGGGACAGAGAGAGACAGAGCATGAACGGGGGAGGGGCAGAGAGAGAGGGAGACACAGAATCTGAAACAGGCTCCAGGCTCCGAGCCATCAGCCCAGAGCCTGACGCGGGGCTCGAACTCACAGACCGCAAGATCGTGACCTGGCTGAAGTCGGACGCTTAACCGACTGCGCCACCCAGGCGCCCCAGCTAATCTGCTGTCTGAGGACACAGTGAATACGCAGGGCTGGGGAAGATGTGGGGGTGGGGCAGAGGTTCCCTGGCCCAAACCCAGAAGCTTCCTGAAGGCACAAACTGTGCTTCATCCGCCTACGTGGCCCTTGGTGGCCCTGGCGGTGCCCGGTGCGAGGCCCTGATGGGTGGGGGCAGGGCCCTGGCAGGGGCAGTGCACCTACTCGTTGAACTGGTCCTTGGCGGCCTGCAGGGCGCTCCGGGGCTGGGGGTAGTTGGAGACCACGATGGAGGCCCGGGGGCCGCACAGCAGCTTGAACAGAAGGTTGTCGACGACAGCCAGTGCGGTGGCTGGGGAGTGGTACGCCTGGTTGTTGAACAGGGCAGTGACGACCGTCCGCTCGCCGACGTCTCTGAAGGACACGGCCACCAGGCACCGCTCGTTGAAGCCACCTCCCTCCACCGAAGCCCTGAAAACCAGGAACTCCTCCAGGTCACCTGGGGGGCGACAGAGGGTCAGGAGAGGACGACGGCCCCTGGGGCACGTGCCCGAGGTGCCCGCTCTGAGGAGCTCAGAGGCCTGGAGGGGCCGTGGCAAGGAAACACCACCATTACTCTCGCGGAGCCCACGGGCCGGGGGGCCATGTCATGGGAGCGGCGGGGCCTGGGGGAATGGGCACCCCGGGGCCACAGGAGGCCAAGTGGGAGGGCCACACTCCTTCTTGCCTCCCCCGCAAATGCCTCCCGAGACTAAAGGGAGGCAGCCCTGGGCCAGGGCCGGTGGGGCAAGGAGGAGGCCGCTCCAGAGAGGGAGAGGCTCTATGAGGAGGCCTGTGACCTCCTGTGGGGCGGCTGGGTGAGCCAGCGGGTAGGGGGCTGCCCTCGAGGGGCAAGATTAGACAGGACCTCCGCCTGTTTCTCTGGTTTTCCAGTTTTTATGGAATGAGTAAGTAACCTTTCGTAATCAGGAGAAAAAGGTGGTCTTTAAAAAGAGTGGCCTGAGGGAGTGGGGCCCAGGGAGAAGGAGGATTCCCTCCTCACCAGCAAGAACCCTGGCAAACCCCACTGCATGTGCCGGACCCTCCGGGCATTCGAGGAGCCAGGACCCGCCCCAGCCCTGCTTTGCTCCGTGGTAGAGACGTGGGGACAGGGGTTCAGACAGGGGTGCTGGGGTCCACCCTATGCTCGCTGGCGGCTGCCCGGCCCAGCATCACGTGCACCTACACATGCCCTCACTGCCCTGGCCTGTAAACAGGGTCAAGAGAGAGGACGTCTGCCTTGCAGGCCCTAGGGTCAGCGAGGGGCAGGGACGTGTCTGGGAGCCCTGACGTTAAGAGTGACAGAGGCTCTGCCAATGGGGCCGCAGCTGCCGTTACAGAAGAAAAAGCATCCGATGGCCTTAAAAGCAGTGAAACAAGACCGCACGGCGAGGCGGACAAAGCCGGAAGGTTGCACGCTCGACAAGGGAATGGACACTTTGGTCTTCCAGAAGGACTCAGGCCAGGGGCATCTGAGGCCATGTCCCGAACCCCCCAGAGCCACCGTGTGCCACGAGATGCCCAGAATCTTTGGGCCAGGCTGGGGGACAGCCGGCAAACGTGGCAGAGGGCACATGGAGGTGACGGGATGTCTCCTGAGGCCTAACCAGGGTCACAGGGGTGGTCAGGGCCACACTGAGACTCGGGGCAGAAGCGGGCACGGGAAGGCGGGCTGGTTCCGGTTCCGGGACGCAGAGGCATCCAGCCTTCCCCTAAACCAGAGCCTGCTTCCTGAGTCTCTGGGCTGCAGTCCAGCAGGGGGAGGGAGCAGCAAGCCAAGGCCACCTTCCCCCACGTCTGGCCCATCTGACCCGAGCTCGAGGCCTGCTCTGAACCCAGGGCCGCGTCTGACTGCCAGGGCCAGGGACGCAGGTGCTTCGGTCTGAGGTGCTGGAAGACAGCACCATGTTACCTCAGTGTGTGCTGTGACCAGCCCGGCAAACGAAGGGCAATGGTGACACCACGGTGGTTTCATGTTTCACCTCTGACGCCGACACAGACCTAAGTGGCCGCCCGTCCTGGGCAAACCTTAGTCCCAGATGCTGCCTGTGCCTTCCTGACTCAGGCAACGGCCTTCCCCCTAGTGGTGATGTCTGGAGGCAGTTGTGGTTGTCACGACGACGGGGTGGGGAGAGGGGGACGCAATGCCAGGGATGCTTCTCAACATCCCAGGGTGCGCGGACAGGGAGGAGACAACGCCCCAAATGCCCACGGCACCTGCGCTGAGAAGCTGGGCTCCGGGCCCGGCCCTTACCCAGCACCTCCCGCGGCTCCTGGCCCTCGGCCTGCAGCATGGCCTTCAGCTGCTCCGACAGCTGCTGGTCCAGCCGGGAAGCCCCGGGGACAGCAAAGGGCACGACAGTTCTGCCGTACGCGCCCAGGGTCAGCTCCAGCATGGGGTCATCAAAGGTCTCCGAGGAGTAGTTGACGGCCAGGAGGGCCAGGGTGACGCACGTCAGAGGGACCAGGACCTGGGCCACCACCATCTTCCACTCGCGCAAGCTGTACACGGCCTTCTTCAGGAACATGGCCCAGAACTGCTGGCAGTGGAGGGCGAGCTGTGGCAGAGGGGACGGGCTGTCACGGTGCCCTGCGGGGCCAGCAGCACACCCCTGCCCCCTACCCTCAGCCGCAGGCACGGTCCCAGCACACGCCTGGTGGCCTCCAACCGATCGATGCGTGCGCCCCGAGGCCCCAGGGTTCCTTGCAAAGCTCCTCCTTCGGTATCACGGGAGACGAGCACATCCGTGTCCCTGCGGGTCCCCACAAGGGCCTCGGGGGGGGTCCCACCACACTGGGGGAGCCAAGGCCTCTGCCTTTCCCCCGATCTTGGCAGGGGACCCCGTCTGCGCTCACACGGGAGCCCTCCAAGCGTGGGGACCCCCCCAGGGTCAGACTCCTGCTCTGCCACGTGCTGGCCAGGCCACCGTGACCCAGACTCTGCTTTTCCGTCTGTAAGATAGAGCAGCGCTGCCCTTTACTGAGCGAACACCAGGCTTACGGCGAAGCCCTCGGTAAACAGAGCAGAGTCAGCAGCAGATGCAATGATGGCTTATCTGTGTGCGGCCCACTTAGAACAAAATGATATTACAGTTGCCGAATTAAAATGTGCTGCGTTTTCCTTCTCCCTGCTGTGACCGCGTGAGCTATAATCTGCCCTCTTCCCAGTGAACTGACCCTCCAGGAGCCCTCATCTGTCCCCCTGGATGCTAACACGTGGGGGTCAGGGGTCTCCCAGCCTTCCCGCACCGGCCGGCCCAGCCCTCGGCACTCACCCCAGTGTTGAGCTTGGCAGTGGTGCACTCGTCCTCGATCAGGGAGCCAATGCCGTCGGTCGGGTCCATGGCCCCGCACAGGTGGCTGTCCACTGCCCAGTCGCTCGCCCGCCTCTCGTGCTGGTATTGCAGGGCAGGGAGCTGGATGGCCTGGATGTCCATGCTGGTGTCCACCAGTTTGCCCACACTGTGCCAAGACACAGGAGGCCCGGTCACCGCTCAGCTCCCCGCGGGGGCCGTCAGGGAGGGAGGAAGAGGGGCACGCTGTTAGCTCTGCTGGCTGTGGTTCGTCTCCTCACGTGCCCATCACCAGATGCCATCAGAACACCAGACGCGGAGTCCACGAGGGACAGATAACCGGACAAGGCCCCTGCCCCCAAGGACCGCGGTCTCCCTGGGAGATGGGCCAAAGCCCCGGGACGGGGAGGGTGGTACCGGGGGCATGATGGAGGCCCCGGGAGTGTAGTTGTGCCAGCACTGGGCGCCATGGGTCCGGGCGCCCGGGGCCGAGCTGGGACCGACGGGCAGGTGCGTGTGCTCCGGGAGGAGCCGCCCAGGAATGGCTCAGTGGGGACGGGTGTGCGTGGGGGGAGTGCAGGCAGCGGCCAGGTGGGTGGTGGGGCCGCGTGGACACCCGTGAGCCACCTGATATGTGCACACCGCGCACACACTCACTGTTCTGCCTCCTCGCTAGGTCCCGGGATCCTCAGAGAAAAACATGTACCTCACACGTACTTTTGTTCCTTCCAGTCCCTAGCACTCCATCTGCCAAACAGGCGCTCGAGGAAAATCTGGTGAACGCCTTCGCCGCCCCGGGCAGCCCCTGCTGCCTGCAGTTCTGGGGGCCTGCCTGTCGGGCCCGCGTGGTGAACAGAGGCCGCCGGGCCGCCCGCACCCTCCCCATGAAGGGGGGTGGGGTGGAAGTCTCCGGAGATCGGAGTTCAGCCGCCCTCTGCCTTCTGAGTGTCCTGGGGAGTTGGGGCCCCGCCCACGCCGGCGCGCCCCCCTCAGGTCGGGGTTGGATCTGACAGTCAGGGGGCTGCTTCACCGGCACGCTGTCGACAAGCATCGGCGCCTAGACTGATGGACGCCCGCGTTTACTGACCGGAGGAAGACCTCCTCCATGGTGGTGACCGAGGCCCCGAAGCTGGCGATCCCCAGCTCCTTCTGCTGCTTCTCCAGTTTGGCAAACAGACTTTCGAACCTGGAAGCAAGACCTCGAGTGAAGAGCTGCCTCTCAGTGACTTTGGAGGCAACTTATTCCTCCACGTGGCCCGGGGCAGGGCAGAGCGGCCTTGGCGCCTGGAAAAGCTGCCTGGAAAACCGGGAGTTGGGTTTGTTTCCCCCTCTTTTTCCCTACGTGACATTTTTTTTTAAGAGAGAGAGCGTACATGTGCAAGCTGGGGACGGGGGCAGAGAGAAAGAGGGAGACAGAATCTTAAGCAGGCTCCACTCTCAGTGGATCCCACGAGCCCGGGGTCATGGACTGAGCGGAAATCAGGAGTCAGATGCTCGACTGACTGAGACACCCAGGTGCCCCCGCCACATGACCTTCTGCCGTGAGTACTTAGGCCTGAGATACTGTTTGGTAGTAAACATCCACGTGAAATCACAAAACCAAAAAACCAAAAAACCTGGAGGATATTCATTCGATTGCGGGGTGGCGCTTTCTAAGGGAAAAAATCACAGAGGAAAAGATAGGACCCGTTAAACGTAAAGTACCTGCGTGGGGAAAAAGGTCCCACAAAATCGGTCAACGACCAAATGGAAAAAATTGCAGCAAAAATGGTTGATATCGCTCCATAAAATGCTCTGACTGATACACGAGCGAGAGACAGGAACACACGATATCCAGAGAAAGCCGTGTGAGCGGCGGCAAGACCGACCTCCTGTTAGCAGGAGCGGAAGGAAAACAAAATGCCACTTCAGCCACTGGCTATGCAAATATTTAAAAAAGAACTTCATCAAAGCTGGCAAGCGAGCGTGGTGTAAAACGGACACTGTCCCGTCCTGCTGACGGGGGAGTCACGTACATCACCTCCGCGGGAGCAACTTGGTACCCTTTGCCCCTCCTGAGGGGGTCACTGGGGATTTAGACCAAGAGTTTTCTAGAAGGATGTCTCCTGGCGTATTCTTGGGGGGAAACCAGGAGTGCGTGGTGCTGGAACAGATGTCGACGAAGTCACGGTGTGACGGAGTGGGGGAACCCAAAACCACACCATCGATCGGGCTCGTAGCAACGTTAAACAGACTTTAAAGATTTATACCCCAAAGTTTCTGAACGTGAATCGAGGGTTGGGTTCTCACCCCCCACACCAGAACCTGCTCTGTTCACAAGGCTTCGGCGCGTGACTCACAGCGTGAGACAAAGAAGACACACACATTCACGATTCCACGAGGAGCTCGTGGGCGCTGTGCGTGGGCGAACCTGGGGGGAGGGGCCGGCCGTGTGCCGAGAGCGACGGCAGACACTCTCCACCCAGGGAGGATTCCCAGTTCCACTGCACTGGTTCTCCACCTGCTGTCACAGCTGTGGGCTTGGGAGCCCTGCTGGCCGAGCCTGACAGGCAGGCGCGGGGGACCCTACGCACGGCGCCTCCGAGGCGCACTGAGCCCCGTTCTCAGGGCCGTGCCTGCGCCCCCGGGGACGCGTACCTGTGGGTGCTCTCCTTGGGCAGGATGAAGGACAGCTCTGCACCGGCTCTGCTCTCCAGCGTGGCGCTGGGGACGTGGTGGCGCACCAGCCGGGAGATGGCCTCGGGGTCACAGTGGGGCTCCTTCACCAACGTCATGTGGTATCCCGCACCTGCAACACCGAGGAGCCCCCCCGGGACGCCGTGTCCCACTTCTGCCGTCCCTCCGGGCCCTCGGCTCGTGACCAGGACAGGTCGTGGGAAAGAGGCCGGAAAGCGGGGACGGCGGCACTGGAGCGGATGCACCTGGACCCCTCGGTGCCACCCTCAGGGCTTTTCTCCCGGTCCCTTGCTGGGCGGAGACGCTGGGGGACCTGGGAGCGCTGCCGGTAAGGACGTGAGGCCCAAGCTGGGCTCTGCAGTCCACTCTCAGGCTGCGGCAGGAACCGTCCCCAAGACCTGCCCTCTCTGCTTTCTCCACAAGGGAGCCCCGGACAACGGCGGCCCCGAGGGTGACCACGTCCGGTCGCCATCCACCGGGCAGGGCTGTGCGCCGGCCAAGGGACTGGGGAAGGGAGGTGCACAAGTCCCGGGGTGTCTGAGGAGGGGAGCTCGTCTGCTGGTGGGATGTGGGTGGGCCTGGGGCGTCGGACCATGAGCTGCCTTCGAGGAAGCCATGCTCACATGGCAAACCCAGCCCTGGACTGTGCCACAGGCCGCGCGCCTCCACGGTAGCCAGTGTGGCCTCTGCAAGGGCACCGCTGGTCTCGGCGGCCTTGGCTGACGCTTGGCTGCCCCTTCCCGGTCACGGCGGGACGTCGTCCTAACCCAGTCAAGACTGCTCCCGCGCTCCCTCCTCCCGTCCCGGCCCCTGTCCTGGCCGCAGGGCCCCGCCCGCCCCGCTCACCGTACTTCTGCTTGAGGAACAGCGAGGACCCGCAGCACTGAAGCTCCCCCTTGGCCATGATGGCCACGCGGTCCCCCAGCAGGTCGGCCTCGTCCATGAAGTGCGTGGTGAGCAGCACGGTGCGCTGGCTCTTGTGCTGCTGCAGCAGGTCCCAGATGGCCCTCCTGGAGACGGCGTCCATGCCCGAGGTGGGCTCGTCCAGCATCAGCACCTGCGGGCCGGGCCGAGGAGCCGGTGGCGGGGTGGCGGGGTGGCGGCGGCTCCCCGCGGCCGCCCGCCGTGCTGGGCGCCCCGCCCCGGGGCCTCCCGCCCGCCTACCTTGGAGCCCGCGATGAGGGCGATGCCGATGGACAGCTTGCGCCTCAGGCCCCCGCTCAGGCACCTGCTCAGGGAGTCCCGCTTGTCCTCCAGGCTGAGGGCGTGCAGCATCCGCTGGACCTCTTCGGGGCACTTGAGGCGGGACAGGCCCTTCAGCTGAGACAGCGGGGGGCAGGGACGTCGGGCAGGGGCTCCCGGCCTTGGCGCCTCCTCCTTCCCTCTGTGCGCTGCGCTGCGCCGCGTGCCCTGACTTCTGTCCCCGCCGCCCCACTGCAGGTCTGCGAACGGCTGCTCCAGGTGGGTTCTATTTGCTGGGAAGCTGGGGGTTCACGCCTTGGGGCCCAAGCTCGCAGACAAGGAAACCACCACGCGACCTAAGCGCACTCAGAGGCCAGCTCACCTGTGCGTAGAAGTACAGGTGTTCTGCGACGGTCAGGTTGTCAAACAGGATGTCGTGCTGCGGGCACAGGCCCAAGCTCTTGCGGATCTGAACCATGTCCTGTGAAATCTCGTACCCGTTGATATACGCCCGGCCGCTGGTTGGGGGAAAGAGACCTAGGGCCAAGCAGAAGACCCGGAGGCCGAAGTTCAGCGGGAACACCGGACCCTCTCCCCACCCCCGTCAGCACGAGGTGTGACCTTTGTCTGGCTGGACCGCTGACCGGCCGGCCGGAGCCGAGGCCGTGGCGCCTCACCTGTGAGCATGGAGAGGGTGGTGGTCTTCCCCGCGCCGTTGTGGCCCAGCAGCACCGTGATCTGCCCCTCGTACAGGTTCAGATTCAGGTCTCTGACGGCTGCTTTGCCCTTGTTCCCCACTCTGAACACCTGCAGCGAAGGCCGAGGGCGGCCCTGGACTTCAGGCCCTGCCTGGCCCCCAGACCCCCGCTGGAACACCCGCCCGACGGGTCTCAGGAGACGGTGCCCAGCGTGGCCGGTCAGTGCAGAGGCGGGAAGTTTCTGGCGGAGTGCTGATCGGAGGCCATGCCTCCCCCCACCCCCGCCCCGGGTGATGTCTGTCCCGCTGCAGTGGACCAGCAAGTGTTTGGGGGCAGGGCTGACTCCAGGGTAAGCCCAGGCGGCATGCACTGCTGGCTCCCCCCTGAGTCCCCTGAGCCCTGGGGACAGAGCCTGGGGAGGGGTCAGAGAGCAGCCATGGGGGTCTAGGAGCAACAGGGCCTGGGAACGGCCCTCAGCTTGGAGACAGCCCTGGGCCAGGTGGCATGAGGTCCCCGTCCCCACCCACCCCACAGGGTGTGGCACCTTGGTCACATGCTTGATCTTGATCCCGGCCACCAGGTCCTCTGGCTCAGCCTCAAAGTACTCGGTTCTGAGCACTTTCTCTGGATCATCATCTTCCTCTTCTTTCCCCAAAACTGTCCGTGGGTGCCCGCACCAGTACGAGGGCTGGGGTGAAAAGCAGACGGGTCTCAAGCAGCCAACTCGTGTCAGTTCGTTGTGTTTGTGAGGAATGGCAGCAGGTTCCCCGACACGCCAAACACTGTCAGCAAACAGCCCTCGCCCGGGGCCCTGCTGCAGAGGTGGGGCGGCCCGAGGCCTCTGTGGGGCGCGGGTGCACGCGGCTCCTCCCTCATCTACCCGGGGAGGCTCTGAGCCTCTTTCCTGACCCGCCATTTGGGCACACAATCCCTCACAGGCTTGTTGGTGGTGCAGACAACTCACATGTGACACAGATGAAAAGTAAATGAGGACCTTTAAACCAAAGACAGGCTGCTGAATGTTCCAGTCCGGGGCACTGTCCGGGCAAAACAGGAGGGAGGCTGTGTCTCCACGCCTGACTGGCCCTCACTCAGCTACACAGGAGCTCACAAAATAAGCAAGAGGAGCCAAAAGGCCTGGCCTTCCCTTGCTATGAGGAAGCTTCCCCGCCCTCTGTCTAGACAAGGACCACAGCCATCTGTCTAGACAATCCCTGCCCTCTGTCTAGAAAACAACCCCTGCCTTCCACCTAGACAATAACCCCTGCCATCTGTATAGACAATGACCCCCACTCTCCATGTAGACAATGACTCCTGCCATCTGTATAGACAACGACCCCTGCCTTCCATCTAGACAATGAGCCTCGCCATCTGTCTAGACAACGACCCC